>NW_010200050.1:4561-44420 GCF_000695765.1 Mesitornis unicolor | reverse complement strand
ACTGCTTATGACTGGTCGCCAACTGGATTTAAATCCAGAATGATGGGAAAAAAGCATTCATTCTCTTGCTTCCTCATCCTGTTGCTGTTTTAGTTTCAATCACAGAAATAAATTTTTTTCAGCAATACTTGTGAGACTGGATTTATGCAGGTGTAATAGGACATAACTTGCCAAACCTCTATTATAGGAAAGAATGAGAGAAGAAAATGTACAACGTCTCTTTTGAAACCTAATTTAAATTTTCTAATCCTTATGTTTTTAGAAACTGGTCTAAAAATAAAAACATAAACACACAATGCTTTTCCTTCCCTTTTTCTCCTCTCCCATTTTCCTTTCCAAACTAATGGAGTAGATTGCCTTTCCAGTCAACTCAGCTCTTTTCATCAAGTTACGTTGACTACCTCTTCCTTTTTTTTTTCCCCTTGAATAAATTCATTATCTTGTAGAACTATATTTGCTAATGTACTCAGCTTACTAAATCTTAAAATGCATTTATTTTACAAAGGTGATTTTCAGTTTTTCTAGTGGCTGCTGTTCAGTGCATATTTTAAGATTTGCAAAAATATTATTTCCTGAAATCTAATAAGCTCATGAAGCTAGAACTAAAAACTAACTTTAAGTTGCTGTAGATCACCTCACCAAGTTTATGCTTAAATCAATGTGTCAGTAGGCAACATTAATGAACTTCTTGACTTGCAGAATACAGACTCTGAGTATTATTTAATCTATAAAGCTATTAATTTTAACACAGATGGGCTATTTTTGGGTCAACATTTGTGGTAATCTCATTTGGTGTCATCTTGAGGGCTTTCACTCAAGATGTAACTTTACTTGCTCGACATATTCTTTCATGTTCCCTCAAGTGTTTGCAGCTCTCATTCTATATAATATCACTTCTGGGCCAAATTTTTCACTCTACTAATACAACCATCTGCGACATCTTACTGGTATTTTCCTTTACCCTCTACGTATATATGAAGACCTCAATCTGCTACTCCATTCACATCTGCCAAAGAATACATGAACTTTCCAGAATCTTCCTCTGGATCCTGTCTCCATCTCACATGCAGGTTAAGTTAACCTCTTCACTACTAATGTATGTTTCAGGAAAGATGTGAGCAGTAAGCAACCCTTTGAAAATCTGCATGAATAACAGGAATGTTATTTTCATCCATTTTTAGCTGAACAACTGAAAAGAAATTTCTAAAGTGCATTGGGAGTGTTCTTCTTTCTTGCATAAACAATGACCTGTATGATCATACTCTTCCAAAATCACAGTACGATAATTTACAGGAGTAATAATATAAATATTGAAATGCCAAAAATGTGGATTTTTCATTATATTTTTTAATAGAATACAAATATGTTCCTTTTTTAACCTGGAGTTAATTAGCTTTCTTATTTACAGGGAAAAACCATTTTCTATTACCAAGAAAAGGTTGTTACTTTGGTAAAAAATATCAAACAGAATAGATTTTTAAAAGTGTTGTAAATAATTTCTCCAAAAATAACATTTATCTTGGATACAGCTAAAAGTTTAAATGGACATTATATTTACATTCTCCAAAGAGTTACACAAATGTTAAAATTTCTTTCAATTCCTGTGAGAAGCAAAAAAATAAGCACTGTTATTTTTATTTTATGGCTAAAGAAACACAGACAGAAGTTAGGTGACTTGCCCATAGCAATGCTGTGAATCAACATCAGTGCCAGGACTAAAATTTATGAGTTCCTTTTTCCTACTAAGAATGCTAAGACACACACTGCTTTTTAAAACATATACTATTTAATATTTATTACTATTAAAAAATTGCTGTGTGCACCTGGAATTGGATTAATATAAATATGAGTTAATGGTTTACAGTCCTTTGATGTCAGGTGAGTTCGTAGATGGATAGAAATAGTAGTTTGGCTACTGAATTACAGCTTTACAGTTACGCATTTTAGGCCAAATTAATATTCTGCTAATCATTTAAAGCTGATAGCTTAAAGGAGCCTTAAAGCTCCTCCCCCCTTCCTTAGTTGAATGAAGTCCAGTGACAATCACTGGCATTTGAAACTTGTTGCACTGGGTGGTCTTGATTTCTAATGTAGTTATATGTATACTGTATATTTCAAATGTAAGCCTGAGGTAGCTCACTTGTGCTAGGATCAATATTCCTATTTATAAATAATGTTGTTGTTTTTTCACCTATATCCAGTAGTATCTGGAGGCCACAGCTGAAAGAAGGACAAACTGATTGGCAGCATTTAAGAAAAGCACAGCAAGAAAGGGATTCAGGTAGATCAGAGAACAAAAGTAAAGAGGAAGTAAAACCAAAGCAAATTGAAGTTGTTACGCTGGAAGTCTCAAAGATGGTCAGAAATTCAACCCTACTTTTTATTGCTGCTACTATTGCTTAATAAACAGCTTTGTCCCTCAACTGGCATGCATGCTTCTCCCTTGAAGGCCTAGGCAACAAATTTTTCTTTCAACCTAAGATGACCCTCTCCATAGGGTAACATCAAAAAGTTCAGAACGCACTTGTCTTTGTCAAAGCTCTGCCTGGGTAACTCTCTAGTGCTGGCCCAAAGTGTATGTGCGGGAAAATTAAGCAGTGAGAACAACTTTATCAGCAACTGAAAAAAATGCAAATGCCGGTAAAGATCCAAGGGAGCAAACAAAATTCTATTGGCATAGAAAGAGGTAGCACGGATTATTATGCCAAGGATTAAATATACTTCACTTCATTATGCTTGTAATACTTCCCTCAAACACACTCTTAAGACAAAGTAATCTCAGACATAGAATTACTTCACATAGCAACTGGCACTTAATGGTGTATGAAAATGTAATTTGGAGTTTAAATTAGATCTTGTTAAAATGCTTATCTGAGTGACTTACCCAATCAGTTTGAAACATCAGTTAATCAATGAAATAGTGATAATACTGTTCTAGAAGTACAGAACAATCTACCAAAAGTACAGAAAGTACAAGACAGAACTATCTGTGGGCACTGCCTATTTTAGTACAAAAAATTTATGTATCTGCAGGAACTTGATCTCGCTACAGGGGATACTGCACATGACATATAATATATTCCTGCAGATAAACTAAGGAGGCTCTACTCAGTACTGAATAGCTGTGAGACAGAACAGAAGGAAAACAGGCGCTATTTAAGGGAGACTGGAGGAAGAGATGGCAAAGAAACATGTTCAGGTAAAAAAAAAATGCAAGAAAATCACAACAAAAAAGTCTCAAACAAAAGCACACTTGCACTGAGTCACAGATTTATTTCCTACAATTTAAAGACATTTGAGCAGTTTTGCCTGTCCATGCTAATTTGCATGAATCATGTAATGTTTTGGGTTGGAAAGGACTTTTAAAGGTCACCTAGTCTAACCCCCCCACAATGAGCAGGGACATCTTTAACTAGATCAGGTTGCTCAGAGCCTCATCAAGCCTGACCCTGAATGTCTCCAGGGATGGGACCTCCATCACCAGACTGGGCAACCTGTTCCAGTGTTTCATCACCCTCATAGTAAAGAGCTTCCTCCTTAGGTCTAATCTATGTCTACTCTGCTGTAGTGTAAAACCACTGCCCTTCATCCTATCGCTACATGCCTTTGTAAACAGCCCCTCCTCAGCTTTCCTGTAGTACCTTCAGGTACTGGAAGGCTGCTAGAAGGTCTCCCCACAGCCTTCTCTTCCCAGGCTTAACAACCCCAACTCTCTCAGCCTGTCCTCACAGGAGAGGTGCTCCAGCCCTCTGATCATTTTTGTGGCCCTCCTCCGGACCCACTCCAACAGTTCCATGTCCTTGTGTTGAAGGCTCCAGAATTGGACACAGTACTCCAGGTGAGGTCTCACCAGAGTCAAGTAGAGGGGCAGAATCATCTCCTTTGATCTGCTGGCCACACTTCTTTTGATGCAGCCCAGGATGCGGTTGGCCTTCTGGGCTGCAAGAGCACATTGTTGGCTCATGTCCAGCTTTTCATCCATCAGTACCTCCACGTCCTTTTCCACAGGGCTGCTCTCTATCACATCATCCCCCATCCTGTATGGATAACAAAGACTGCTCCCACCCAGGTGCAGGACCTTGCACTTAGCTTTGTTGAACCTCATGATGTTCAACACCTCTCCACCTTGTCCAGTTCCCTCTGGATGGCATCCTGTCCTTCTGGCATGCCAACCACACCAGTCAGCTTGGTGTCATCTGCAAACTTGTTGAGGGTGCCCTCGAGCCCACTGTCCATATCACTGATGAAAATATTAAAACAGCATTGGTCCCAGCACGGACCCCTGAGGGACACCACTTGTCACCCATCTCCATCTGGACATCGATCCATTGATCACTACCCTCTGGATGAGACCATCCAAGCAAATCCTTATCCACCAAATGGTCTACCCATCAAATCTGTGTCTTTCCAGCTTAGAGAAGGATGTTGTGGGGGACTTATCAAAGGCCTTGCAGAAGTCCAGACAGATGATATCCATTGCTCTTCCCTTATCCACTGATGCAGTCACTCCATTGTAGAAAGCCAATAGGTTGGTCAGGCAGGACTTGCCCTTAGTAAAGCCATGCTGACTGTCTCGAATCACCTCCCTGTCCTCCATGCTGGTTTCTTCCCTTCCTTGCTTGATTTCCTACACCTGGGGATCGAGAGCTCTTGTGCTCTATGGAAAGCTTCTGTAAAGGTCTGTCAGCTCTGTCCTGCTCCCTTGTCCATGATGATCATTTTCCTGGGGGACCAGCTCCTTGAAGAGGTGGAATTTTGCTTTCCTTAAATTCAGGAACTCCTGCATGAACTCTGAAATATTTCCCACTTAAGCACTATGCCTTACACACTGCAAACTCTAAGTAATGACAACAGTAATATTTATTTGTACTTACAACACAATTTCAAACAACAGACTCTGCTAATTTAGTAAAACACTAATTGAAGTTTATTTTGCCTTGTATCTCTCTCCTCCACTTCTAAATCTATTCTTTTTCAAGCTTGCCAAAAATAAATAGAAATCAACGTAAAATAAAAAGAAATATGTAAGAATAAGTACTCTAAGAAACTGTTTTCTCATCATCTTTAGATCGATAATGCCATTTAGACTCTTTGTTTTTATTTATGAAAGGTTAGCCAAACTGTCTATACATTAAGCATCTAAGCGCTAATACAAAACAATAAAATATCTTTGTGGTTTGGTATATGAGATTTGACTAAATACTCACAATGTTCACAGAATGGTAGAACCAAACGGTTCAAAGATGTCAACTCAATTTGACAATGAAATAAAGAAGCACATATATAAAATACAGACTATGAAGACTGTCCTACCTGGTGTGGGGCTGCTTCTGTGGGCCCAAAGCTTTCCAAGCAGACCCAATGACAACACCCCAAGGAAAAAAAAAAATTGTTACGCTATAGAAGGTCTGTATCTGAATAGAGAAAACGTGACTGTAGTGGAGTTATTCTGATCAGTCTCAAAAGTCTTCACAACTCTTATGAGTATTGAAACTTCAAACACAGCTGTTTTATTATATATAAACTAATTATAATGTTGCTACCCTTCTTTGGCCAGCAAGGCAGGAGGGAAGGTTCAAGGAAATAAAACCAAACAAGATTGAAGTGGAAGAGGGGAAGAAAATTCAGAACTGAGAAATAACTTGTAATTAATAAGGGGAGGGCAATTATTTGGGAATTCCCCTGGCCTGAAAGATTCTCTTATCTCCTGTATCAAATACAGGAAAAAACAAATATAGGAACTCTGCTAGCTCTGCATACAGATGACTCACTTCAGAATTACACAAATTACTATTAATGTTCTCTATGCAAATATTTTAAAATTTCCTGAGGCAGAAAGCTGTAAAAAACAGAGCCCAGTGATGACAACTGCATTGCACAGATGGTTATGTAGCATATTAAAGTTCCTCTCAGACACACTACCACTGACACAATTTATTTATTTTTTAAAATTACATCATAGCTTTCTTCTAGCAAGAATGCAATCTTGTTTTACAGATGAGTTGGCGAGAAATGTAAAATTACATTAAAAAGACTTTATAAGAAAGGAAGTTGCAATTTTAATACATTTTTATATGCATTATAAAGGAGCCTCTCCCACTTGAATTCACTTTTTCAAATGAGCAGCATACCAATCCTCAACAATATTGGTATCAAAATAAAGAAAGAAAACATTAAACTTCTGAAACAAAAAAAAAAAAGATGGCAACTTGTCCTATTACTGACATTGACCTTACAGGAACACAAATACCTGCCACAGAAGGCAATGCAAGTATCCCATGAACATGAATAATTAATTCTTTTCTCAGGACCTCCTGAATACAGTTTTTCACCTCATTATGAAGTGCTTCAAATTTAATTACTTCATATTCTACATTATTTTTTCTGTTATAAGATAAAAAGCTATTTGGTAAGCCACTTGCTTTGATCAAATTATCTAATTTAAGAGAAAAAGAAAATTGAGTAAGAAATTCTTTGGGAACAAAACCTCCTGTGTGCATAAACGTACTGTATTTCTTAATAGAATTATTTACATTAATGTCTGTTCTTATACAATAGCAAGTATTTGCCTTTACTTTTCCTTTGTAATTTTTTAAGCAACTCTTATCTTGGCACCTGAAAATTACTGGCATAAATTAAAACACAGCTACATTAGAATTTCAACTGCAGATTTCTTCTGAGTCAGGGAAATAAAAAAGCAGTAACAGCAGCAGCAAAAAGAGACAATTTGGAAAATTCCATCAATATTAATACTTCTCAAAACTCCCTACATAGAGATTTCTTGTAGTTTAGTAGAAGTTTACTTTGCACCTCTACAAACATGTCATGCTGAATGCAGTATATAGACTAAACTATCAAGAAGGAAAATGTATCTGTGGCTGAATCATGGTATCGTAGAAGTTATATAAAAGATTTTAATTAGAAACAGTGAAGTAGTGCTGGCTAGATTCTCAATCTCATTTAAGATTTCCCAGCAGACAGAGGCAGATATATTAGGAATACAACTACGTGGGACAGATGCATAGCTAACATAACGCTAAGGAACACAATGGCTTCCCTAACATTGACCATGACCAGTCATACCTCTGAGTGTCCACCATAAATATATCCACTGTAAATACGTTTTAAAAACATTGTTCCTCATTCTAATGTAAGTTCGCCCACAGACTAAGCCTGAGGATCTGCAGATCCCAAAGGAGTATTTTGGATTGCTAATCTATTTGTCTAGAAAGTCGGATAATTTGTTTTATTTGGCAACACAAAACCTAGAGATGATAAAGCTTTTTATGAAGCTGATAAATAACTTGACACAGGCAAAAAGTTTTGCTCCACGTGTTAAAAATGGTACGCATATCGATATGTTTATATATAGAGATATATTAAGATATGTGTATATACACACACACACACATTCTCCTTCTCTGCAAAAAGTCTAGATTTCCAATCTTCCTAAAATGAAAAAAGGAAATTCCCTGACGTAAATGCATTCTCAGTCTAGTACAGATAGGTTTAATAATTTTCTAGACACGTTTGCTCAACTTTCCTGAAATTGAAATCTTAAAAGACATTCAATGAGTTGATCTAACAAGGAACTTACTCAGTTTTGAAGCTGCATTGAAGAGGATGTTAATTACGTATCAACTCACAGGAGTGAAAACTCCTGCTGATTGTTTACAAAACTGAAGTGAATTTCCTCCTAGAAGAGATCCACTGGTTTCAGTAACATTGCATTTATCAGAATAATTTTCTACATGAATAATTTCTGCAACACCTTTTCCTCACATGGAAGCCAAGAAAATATATTTTAAGTAATTTCCATTCAAAACTAATGAAAATTAGAGGAAAATCTTTGTAAGAAAAGAATATGTTTAGTGGCTCACATATAATTCTGCATAACTCAGGCAGGGAAGAACTTTTTCCATCATGGCCAAAGACTAACTTCTTCAGGTGTTTGTCTCCTTTGAAAAGGATGTTTGCCTGTGCATTGTATTTGTGGATCTTTGTACATAGCACAAACTGGAATCAAAATCGCTTTAGCCAAAAGGTCCAAAAATAGAGGAACTGGTGTAACATTAACAAAAAGCCATCCACTATGTTGTTGGGAGGGTCTTGGGATAGGCATTGAAATTCAGCAGCACAGACACGGCCATTTGGAATAATAAACAAGAAAAAGAAAAAAACAAGCACCATACACTACAGTCATCACTAAATTACACTCAACAAAATTCTTATCCCGTCTTCTGTACTACAGGCAGTTTTATGGCCTTTTCAACCTAAGAAATTTTTCTGATACACTCCTGCTTTTAAGTATCTATGTATTTTATGGATGAAAACCAAGAATCCAAGGAAAAGAAAATGAACATGAAACCCACAGAATGGCTATCAACAAATTTCTGGAAACAGGACTCCTTAAGCAGTAACAACAAGTTGAACCATGGCCAGTAAGCATGGCAAAATAATGCTGTGTTCCAGTAGGTAACTCTTATCTTTATTCTTTGCCTTTGAACAAAGTTGCATTCTGTCTTCTCCAGGAATATTAAAAAAAAAAAAAGGTCCTTTCAGACAAAAAGATGAGGCTGCCCTTGCTCACCATCCTACTCTATCCTTCTCTCCTGGACCCACACTGCTGCCTTGCCCCTTTTCCTACCTCCTTGCCCCACTGTCCTGCTCCTTCCCCCAGCACAGCAGCTGGCACTCTGCATATGACATTCATGGTGATGGACAAGTCTGTTTAGTGGCCACTGGAGACATTTCAGTATTTTCTGTGTATGTTCACACCTCATATGTAGAATTCATGTGCAATGATTATAAAAAAGTATAGTGAGAATAAATGGGAAAAGAAAGGGGAATATAGAGATGCTGTCAGTTTTTTACTTTTCTGAGAAAAATGATAGTATTATTCCACTTTTGAACTTAACATCATATTAGCAAAGATCAAATTCAGGCACAGGAGTGAACAGAATTAAGATGGTTGCTACTGTCTTTCTACTGGTGGAGGTAGGATCTGCCCTCTTCCATGATGGCAAAGCTTCTCCTCAATGAGCTGCAGGGAATATCTTGCTATTTATACTAGTCTAAGTCCCAGAACCTCTAAAATACAGCAGTCAAAATCACACAATACCACAGATTATTTTTAGTTCATAAGCTTAGTAATATGAACTTGTGTCAAACAAATACAAAATTTTTTTCCTCTCAGTGAATTTCATTTTATTGCCAAGACTGATCTGTATATCTCAGATATGGTCTCTCTAATGCCATATTTCCATGGCCTTCAGCTTCCTACAGTAAATCTACAACTATTAGTACTTCAAAGTTGTTGTTACTTCAAAATGCTAAATTTCACAACTGACAATACAGAGAACATCTACAATGAGGAAACTGCCTCCACACCAAGATAGTTTTCTGTAATATTATTCTTCCTGTGCTTGTTGCTTTGGAACCTGGAACTTTGAAAAGGCTTATCAGCATTAAACATTTTAAAAGGAGAAATAATTAACCTGTGTACTTAAGAAAAAACAAGGAATTTTTCCTTGCCACAAAATCACTTTTTTTCTCCTCTACCCAAAAGTAAACTTGAAAAGACTGGGGAAAATTAAGTCTAATAGTGCAAAGGTAAAAATTTAAACAGATTTATTTTCAGCATACTTTAACAAAATATAGCTCAGAGTCAGAAAAAGTGATAGATTAGCAAACTTGTGTCCCCCGTTCATAAAAAGCACCAGGCAGCCTTTTTAATAATAAGATCACATCACTGTCTTACCATGTCAGAGCACAGAAAACTCTAAGGGCTATATCTTTTCACAGACAAGTACAAACTGCTCCGAGCAATTAACGTTAATTAATGTTACTAATTAAAAGTCTAGACAAGCCAGACCTCTCACCCTGGAATGTTTTTACCAAATAGTTAATACCTGCAGACTTCAGGCTTGGTGATGGTCTAGTAACACTTGACAAGCTATCCTGAATGCAGCACTTACAGCTTGTTGAAGCTTTGTGTTAACTTTGCACCTGCACAGGGCCCCCAGGCTCCAGGAGGCCATGTGGATCAAGTGCTCCTATAACTGGGGTTAGTCATCTGTATCAGAATCACAGCAGACTCCCTCATAACAAAGTCTCTTTTCTGTTGTTAATTAAGACAGTACCAAAAAAATAAAGTTACTTATTCAGTCATGAGGGCTGAATACTCCCAGTAGGTAGCCTTTTCACAATTCAATTTCCCTGATGGGACTCGAAGAGGAAATGAAACAACAAATTGTACTCCTGATGATCTAAGCAGAAGCTGCAATTCCACAGGGAGTCCTGCTAGGTCAATTAGTTCATCATGCTAACAGAATAGCAATCCAGAAACCACTGTCCCACCAACAAAGGTTTGAAAAAGTGAAGTTCAATGCCCAGTTGTAAGGCAGTCTCCAGTAGATATTATTGTTAGGTTCAGCAAAAGCACATTTACTGAGTATAAAAATAGGGCAGCAGTACTGAAAAGCCAGGGGGATATTCTCGTACTGCTAGATTCATTCATGTGAATGCAGCAGAAGCAGTCCATCTTTGTAAGATCTTTAATGAACGCTCCTTGTACAAAAGAAGTTCATCTCATCAAAATGTTTCCTTCTTAAATTAGTTATTGAAGAGGTAAGTACCTTTAAGCAAGCATTTCTCTGAAAAGTCAAAGAGCAGTGCTGCACCTGTTGTTTTTTTCTTTTAAAGCATCTCAGTATTCTGAAACCTCAGTATTATTTCGTGTTTTGTGCTTATTACAGAGTATTGTTTTACAAATATTTGGAAAAAATAATTAAAAGTATTTTTTTCTTACCACGCCATTCAATCATACTGTAGCGTAAAGGACAGCATTTAGATTTCCTTTTTAAAGCAGAACTTGGAATAAATCTATGCACCTATGCTAAGTCTTTTTTCCTTTATGCTTTGCATAAGAACTTGATACCTCAATGCTGATTTTATAAATGGCAAGCACTTGTTTTGATGCCAAAAGAGTAAGTGTCAAAAGAAAAGATGGTCTAATAGGCTGTTTAAAGTTCAGACTTTCACCCATAGTCCTGTGAATGTCACCAAAATATTCAAGCACTCATTTTGTTTTTTAAGCTATGGAATCTGAATTACAGAACTCATTTTTACCAGCCTCACAGCGGGACTCTGGGATTAACAATTATTCTGAGTTTGGGAACAAAAAGGACTATAAATTCCAAGAGGCTGTACTCTTTCCATCTGCATATATTGATGCAAAATTGTTGTTTTACTCAAACAGGTCAAACATAAGGTAGTTAAAGTAGCAGATTGTTATCAATCCTGTTATGTTTATAAACAACTACTGCATTTCCTCCTGCAAAGCCACTTTAGATATTCCAGGATTTTACAAAAATAACAAAAAAAATTACTTTTATACTTTTTTCCTATACACAGGTCAGAGTTGTAAATGAGGAAGTTACATAAAGAAAAGAGGATTAATCAGTTCTAGTTTACTTTATTGCTGTCACCTACTACAATATTAGATCTTGGTGCTTTATTTACAGGATTCCCCACTGACAAAAGATAGTGCTGCATAATGAGTACACAAACACATTTCAAGAGCACATCTTGAAAGCTGTTTTTGTAAATGCCTTCTGGCTGCAATATTTGAATGTACTGTATGCTGTCAGTCAGTAAGGACAACACCACAGATGTGCTTTGTTTGGGTCCTAATGGATTCAGTCCCGAAGAGCATTAAAAAGAGAGGGAGAGAGAAGAATATTTAAGCTTCACCTTTTTATGGAAGTCTGATCATGCGCTCTTATTCTCTCTGGCCATGTGGGTTGAAATAGGAAGGAACAATAATACAGTCTATTTATGAGAGATCACATTCTTTTGAAAGAATGGTTAAAGCTACAATATCTATTCACTGAAAATTATCTCTAGATTATTATATTTCATTGTATGGCCTTAGGAATTGGTTTGATTTCATTTTAATTTAAAAGCATGCATGGAAATGTTTAAGTGAAGATTATCTGTGTTGAAGAAATAACACTAGAAATAACACTAATTGTTTATCAGTCCTGCAGAGGTCTTAGAATTTCTGTTTTATTTAATTAGCTTATTGTAATTTAAAAAGCCATTATTTACTTGCAGCATCTTGAAATAATTTGAGCACTTCTACAGAGCAAATACTAGACAATGCACTTGCAGTTAGAGGGTTGATGGTAATGTTGCTAGTAAGACTGTCATATAGAAGATATCAAAGCAGCACCTTTGGACACAACAGTCTCAATTTTACTCTGGAAATCTGCTCTTCGATCCCAACACCACCAGAATTTCAACACATGCGTTTGATCAATTATACAGCTGTTCTGATACAGAACTGAAACTAGACAAGAAGATAACCTAATGGGAGCAACCACTAACGATAACGTCCCATGAAAACCTGGTCTCTGTGAAGAGAGTTGTTTAGAACAACTCTTACCTTTCAAAGAGGAAACGATGCTGACTTCAATCCCTTTGTAGGGTGCTCTGGCAGGAGCACCCATGTGACAGCGCATGCAAGATGATAAGCAGATGGTAAACCTGAGCTCTTCTAAACTTACGTGTTGTAACAATTTCTTTTACGTTCCTAGGGACAATGCTCTACTGTCAACTGTAAGAGGCTGTGTCAGGTGGGACTGAGAATAAAAGACAGGAGGTGTCACATGTGGATCAACAGATAGTATGTAAATATGATACAAACATCATAATCATGGTCCTAAAGTTTTCTAGGTGCCAGTGAAGAAGCAGAATTAATGCCACAGGATCTTGTGTGAAACATCTTGCTAATAGCAGGTTATACCACTAACTCTTATCAGATGATGGTTTAGTTTACACGCATAAATATTGATATCTGATTGTTTTTTGTACACTGCAAGCAGAGCTGTAACCTTAGGTTGATTACAGTTCTTCTCTTCAACAAAAAAAAGTCAGTACATAAAACCACAAATTCTCTTAAATTTTCCCAGAAGGAGGAGGAGAGATTACAGAAACTATAAAAAGGCTGCTGTCCTTATTTTAAGAACATGCAAGTGTCCTTTACAACTGATGATACTTCCATATGACAGCTGCCAAGGGCACTAATTATTGCCCTATAGTCTTCACATTTGTGTGCCTATTAACAATTATTAGCTCACCAAACTTCAGATTATCACTTTCTTTCCATGTACAATAGATTTCACACTCAAAAGCTTGGCCTAAGAATCACTCAAACAATGGTTTGAAAACATCTCTCAAATTTCAGACCATCATTCAATTGCATTTGGCATCATTTAAAATGACAGTTAAACCATGCAAGTGGATAGTTGCTCTAAATAACAAGATAATCATATGATGTTGGCTACTTAATTAGGAAATGCTTCAGGTCCTAGACTCTCTACAGTTTAACAATGGCCACAATTTCACCTGATTGTGGACTTCAAATTCAGTATAACATACAGAGAAATTGTATATAAGGAATAAAAACATGGTGAATGCTCCCATCAATGGACTTCTCTTGAAAACAGTTCTTGTCAAAACATCCTGTCTGATGGACTCATCAGATCAGTTGACAAAGATAACAGCACTAATACAAGAGACTTCTGTAAACTCTGCATAATGCAATAAGTGATATGCCTTTGACCTGGAGCATAAAAGAAACTCTTTTGCATATCCACTATTTCTGGTTTCAAAATTTCTAAATACTATGTTGAAAAAATTGAAAAAAGAAAACTAAATTAAATGAGATCCAGAAAGCAGGCTCTGTAACAACAGTACTCCACAGATGTTCAAATCCCATACTCAGCCAATGTTCTGAAGGTTAACTGAACATTAACACTATGAAAAATTTAAAAGAAGATCCTGTACTTAGAATCTGAAGACAGATAACCCATACAAAGGAAGGTATACTTTTAACAAGAATAGATAGGAACTGGAAAGTCTACAGGGAGGAAAGCAGCTTTTCATGAAGTCTTTATATGAACAAAGCTTCTGTTTTTATAAAATAGTCTTTTTAACATCCCTTTTGAAAACATGCTGAAAACCACTTAGGTACTTACGAACACTCTACTAGCTGATTCTGAGATTTTATGCTTCTTGCCTAAAATGTCCAGTAAAATTACCTTGCATAAACAATCAGCAGTGGACATATAAGGAAAGATGCAATCAACTTCTAAAAAAATGTAAGAATTATGCCAAAATATATTATTTGTCATGTTTATTAATTTATGGAGCAATGAGGCTAGTGGGATTTCACTTGGTGGTCTCAGCTCTTCTTTATTTTCTTGTCTGCTACATGTCTATATCACACAGTGTTCCTATTGTTCACAGAAGTCATTTCATGCATCAAGAATATTGTGATGGTTCTTGGATGAGGCAGTACATTATAGTGAAGGACTAAAACATTGACATCAACGACAGCTTGGAATACAGATATAATTTAATAATATAATACAAAAAATATCTGCCTTCCTTACATGATTATCATGCTATTTATGCTTGCAAAATAAATTTCAACAAAGCAGTCAGAATTAGAAATTTATATTTTTTTCAATCTTGAGCCAAAAGTACCTCCACAAAATTAAATGTGTTAGAGTAGAAGCAGAAATTAAGCCAAAAACAACGTAAAAACTCAATATCAGATACACTTTCTGCAGCTATCACTGAAGCAGAGTAACAATTTCATATTTCAATGCAAATAATCTGCGCTACTGGATATGCCATAGGTAAATTTCACGGGTCTTCCTCACACCCACCTGAAACTGGATTTACACAAAGTCTACCTGCAGTCAGTGACAGAAGCACATAGCCATTCAATTCGGTCCCTTGCAATCTTCAGATAGTTTTACCCTATGAAATTGTTAAAACCTCCCTTCTTCTTGGTTTTCATATACCTACGTTTATTTTCATTTTCTTTCTACAATATAATCGGAATTGTATTAAAGGAAAGCAGAAGATTATTACTTTTCAGAGCCAACCACACTGCCTTTCAGGAAAGGAAACGGTGAATTTATCCAAAACTTTTTACAAGATATTTTTAAAGATGCAGAAGAAAAAGGAAAGAAATCTAAGTGTTTGACTTACATTTTTCTTTAAAAGAGTTCAAGAAAAATGCTAAGCACTAATACTAAGTAGTGTTTTAACACACAAGTGTCAAAATACTTTTAGAATTCAGAAATGTTTGTGGGTGAAGAATTGCTGAACAGAACACTACACTAATTCTTTTATTTTATGCATAAGTATCCCCTGCAGTGCCATAGCAACTTTTTGATGTATTTTTCAAAAGGTTTTTCAACTCAACCTACCAGGTGGTTTTAGGCACTCAAATTCATGTGCTGAAGTCGTCTGCCAACAGTTATCAAAGAATGCGTGGCATGCATCCTAATATTCTTACTGTGCGATCAGTCTGTTTCTGTATTTGTGTACATATGTATGTGTATTTTCATATTCATGGTCCAAATCTTGTGACACTGCAAATGAAATGGTGTAGCATTTTACTACGTTTATGTATGTAGCAGTGTCTCACTGACTGAAGCTTTTCAAGGCAAAACATTAACTGAAATCATCAGAACTGTTTGAAAGCCTAGCTTTTCTGCTGGTCTAATAATAATGCATTTTCCAAAAGAGATGTAAAGCTTGGCTTAACTATAAAACAATCAGTTCATGCAGTTAAATGGAATTGTCTCAGTTTTCTACTTCCACACCATGGAATGTTTGACTAAGTTAAATATTTATTTACTTCAGGAATGTGATACATCGAGCAGACATTTATGAACAGAAATTACAGGAGATTCTCTCACTCTGGCTTTTCTTTCTATCAAGAAATGGAAAAGGAGGAAAGAAATAAACCTAAACGGCTTTTCCTCCACTATGGGGAGTGTTTGAAAGATTATCTCTGCTTTCTACTTTTAGATAGTCTGTTCTCAAACAGAAAAATAAAAAGGTTTGATCTTTTCTTTCTCTGTACCTGAAGTAGTTTTTGTAGCAAATGGTAACTCAGTGCCTTTCTTTTAAAAGAAGAAAACCTATTACTCACTTGAATCAGGTGGTCATTACGTATAATTGCAGGGCAGTATGAGAGCCAAACTAGAGCTTCACCTGAGATGAGGCCATGAGACATAAGGAAGAACGGGGCTAACCTATCCTAAATGGGAATCCCCAAATAGAAATTTCAGTCAAATCCAAAACTGCATATATTTATCAGCAAAATTTATACTTACTCTAAAACAGGTAACAACATACATTAAGAAAGAGTATGCTATATTAACTATGGCTGAAGTGTCTCCTTATTTAAGTTATTAAAAGAAAAACATCATGTAGTCTAGTATTGTATTCTTGAGTTCATGTAGTTACTTGAGCTTTCAAAAATGCAATTACAGACATTAAAACATTAATGACACTAAACATTAAAGGAAACCTTTGTCTCTATGCTTTATTACTGGATACTGATCAGGTTACAGAAAGTAATTATTACAACCTACATAATAGTTGTAGTATCCAGTTACAGCCAACAATTGAATATCATACAAGGTGTATCTAACTCTCTTTGAGTTCTATAGGGAGACAAATGGAGGTGAAAGCAAGCTTTGTAATGTCACATCAAGGCACTGCAGGTTGTAAAGCTTCTTGCTGCTTGCCCTTCAGATTCAAGAAACCGAAAAACAATAAATTCTGTAATACTGCAACCTGTGGTACAGGATACAGCACCTCTACAAGCAGCAGCAACCAGACCAGGCAGCCTTCTTTCTCTAGCACAAAGATAAACTGATCTCCTTGAATTTCTGCAAAAACAGCCCTCAATGAAGTTACACCTGTGTGTTTACACTTAAATTTTTAACTGTTGCAAACACCTGGGATTCAAATACTGCAGCACCAATATATTGCTATATACTAACTATGTCTTTGCGGTTTCACCAGTTTATATGAAAAGTCTTATCTTTAATTTATTCAAGTAATTTAGTTCAATGACCAGCTCACCTAAAGCCAGACAACCATGAAAAATTTGAGATGCTAGAAGTTAGCACTCACAAGCACTAAAAGTTGACAGGACAGATTATTCATTATCCAAATCACTATGAATAAACCACCTTTTTTAATGTTTCTTTTTCTTTGCTGAGCTAGTATACAAGTTTCTAATAAATACAATCTTTAAAAGCTAGTTTTCTTGATTTTAATACAAGTAAAATTTTATCAAATGTATTACAATCAGGTATAGCTACTACTTAATGTGTGCAGACTTAATGTATCAGTTTTGGCAAAATATGTAGAACTGCAAAGATTAAATTCAGTCCTAAATTTAAAATCAAGAGGTTTGAACTACTACTGTCAATTAGACAGACAAAAACCCCATTCTAGAGAATAAAGCTTCTACCTGTAACTGCAAATAATGCTGCTCAATCCCATTCACCTGCCAACTGTGCCGTCTGTTGTTTCGGGCAATCATCCATATGAGATTCACCTCTTGCCAAAGGTCACTCATTGTTTCCAAGTACTTTCTGCCACTACTGTAAGATACATTGGCATTTCAAACTAATGACAAAGACTGTGAAAACTAGCTGAAGGCTGGGCAGGCAGATGTGGTTGACATAGGGGAAATCTCGATTTCTAGCAGATAATGAATTTTGCTCACCACTACCAACATTACTTTTTGCCTGTAGCCAGCTCATAAAATCTGCAAAACCAGAAAGCAGTTTTGAGGCCACACTTAGTGTGAGAGTAGTGATTTCTGGATAGATAATTTCAGGTCCATGAGGGTATGATCCAGAGCCAGGCTGAGTAATTAGATCTAAAAAAACCAACCTCCTCTAAGCCTCCTCCCAGTGTTCTTATCTGTATACAATCACTGTGGAAAAATCTCATGCAAACCATGACTAATACAATTCTTAAGAAAGAAGAATCTAACTCTGGCAGAATCTAGCAGAGAGGATTCTTGAAGGCTTATGGAGAAGTGTAGGCAGAAATACAAAACTGCAAGTTGTATGCAAGATTGTTTGGACAGTAGAAGTTCAGCAAAAAAGCTCAAATAGAATTAAGTTAAAAATCATAGTGGTTAATTTAAATTTATAGAGGGACAGAAGCATGATGGGTTTTTTTCTTAATCTTAGTCCACCTTACAGATCCCCCTAGCTGAACATCAATCCTGATGAGCACATCCATAAAGAAATGTTTAATTCAAGTATTACAGCATACTGTATAACATATGCTCTGAAACCAACCCACAAAAAATAAAAACAAAAACAACAAAAAAACCCCAAAAAGACAGCACTCATGTACATACTTCAAACTCATGTTGTAAAATTAGAGGAAAAATTATGTATCCCACTTCCCCTTTTTTGTTAATTTATCAACTGAATAGCTATAAATATCCAACACTGATTAACATACAAGTCAGAGCCATTTAGAAGTGGCTCAGGATCATCTCCTTCCAAATGTGTAACATCCTTTACCTTGCTCTTTAGGCAGTCTGAAGAATGAGACAGGCACATTCATAATTGTCAGTATAAAAAGATTGTTGAAAAACAATCTCAAAATACATTGAAATATTTATGTTGCACTGTTATGCCACAACAGACTGTAGAAGTACAGATACATTTAAAATAAAAATAGGAGTATACAAAATAACACTGACAGAATTACATTAACCTCTGTTCAGAGAGCGCAAATGACTGTAAGATCCATTGCAGTCTTATTTATACAGCAGAATATTTTTAAAAGTCATGCTTATTTAAGCTGTCTGCATTGCATGAATTTCATAGCTATGCAATTTTTTCAAGTATCAATCTTGGAACTCTTACCTATAATCATTGGAAATATATATAGATGTATACAGTCTATATGTACAGCTGAGTATATAGAGATCCACAATCACCATCAGATCAAGATTTACATCACTAATGCAAAACTGCAGAAACAGACACAAGGATGCACGCAAACAGCTTATCTGCATGTTTACAGAAAGCTAAAATAGCAATTGCTACACTGGCATCTAATTATTTGCAGCTTTTGTTTAATAACCAAGACAGAGCACAGTTTCATTCTATGCTCAATCCAGTCTGACTGTGGACTGCTGAACAGGAGATTCTCCCTGCAGTGACCCCCAATGTCCACACAGCAATCTCCCCTGCATCAGACCTAGAAACGTGAGGCCAGTCTGATCAGACTGCTGATCCAGAGAAAAAGTAATCGTGTTTTCTTTTGTATTGTCTGCGGATCCAGCTCAGTCTGTGTCGCCCTCTGAGCACCAGGAGCATGGCCGCAGGCCTAGGAAGCGAGAGGAACAACACCTTTTAGAAGCAACATGCCTTTATTTTGGATCCATCACCACTGGAAATTATATCCTCAGCAAAACTGAACCAAACAGCAGACCAAATCTGGCCACGGGAATATGCAGTAGTAAATCACACGAACACAGGGTCAACTACAACGATGTGCTAATGCACACCGTGCTCATAACGTTATCCACTGAAATGCTATTCATAAAAACATGCACTAGAACAACGTCATCTGCTGTGCTTGAGGACCACACAGACTTACATCCTTTCCTTTCCAAAATCAACTGTAAACCACATTATTCAAGTAATACTAGCAGACTTAATTCTCCTGTGAGTGCCAAACTTGATCCAGCTTTTACCCTGCTTATGCCTTACTGTCAGAACCTCTAACAGGTTTTAGGTTTTTTGCATGAGTACCTACAACATATGTTGTGAACTGTTAATATCAATAAGCTAGAACAAAATACCACATTATCTTCGACCCCGAGTGTCTGGATTTAAGCCAGTATACTCACGGGAAAGACTTTATAGAATAATCAATAAAGGTGTAAAAGAAGCACAGCATCTCCTCCAGAGGAGAAAACAGAGGGCACACAGCAATTTAAAAACCATGCCAATAACAAGGTAGGAAAAACTAAAGTGGAAAAGCAAACCCAAAACATATCCTCTCAACAGAGCTTCCAGTGAAGTAGAAGACAAATCCACAAAGTTTAATTTTTGGTGTCCAGCTGAGATGAAGTAACAAGCTGTCTCTAAGTGCTCAGTGCTCCCCATCAGTTAGCTGCAGAACAAATGTAGATGTTCAAAATAATCCAAGATAGACCAAGCGAATAGGAGCCAAGCATCCAGTGACCTGCAATGCAATCAGCTATCAGCCTCTTCTGTTGAAGGAGTAACCACCAAGTCCTATTCCTGACCTAGTCAGGTTAGCCCCTGAGAGCAGAACAGCTTTTACCCCTCTTAACAAATTACACAGGAATTCTTAAGCTTTCTCTTTTGCACATCATGTTATGCTTAATGGAGCTGCTCCCAGCGCTAACCCCTGCCCACACCAGACACTGACAAAGTGTACACAAGAACACAATTATATTACCTCTACCACCCTACTTCTCAAAAACAGAAAGGTCATGAAACTACCCATGTAATGTGCACAGAAAACAAATTTGTGAAATTACATAAAAGCTTATCAAATTATTCTGAGTACAGAAATACACAAGGATGGTAATAATCATCAAAGACTCCTAACTATAGAAAGGATCACTGCAGTGAAATAAGTAACTTCAAAAACATGTGTTGTAGCAAGCTTATTCTATTTTGCACTTGCAAAGATGAAAAAAATGAAAGCCATGATAAGCTGTCAGAACCTAACAGCAGACAGGCCCAGGAGTGCTGCATCAGAGGCCTCATCCTTACTCCAATTAAATTGTGACACAGCAGTATCGATTTTAATGGCATCAGAGTGGGATCCCAGTAACAGTTTCTGTCACCATTGACCCAATCAGAACTCAGTTGCTTTGCTTGAAGCAAAAAGCTGGTGTTCACTAATCTCAGAAGCCCTCCTCCCCACAGTAACGATTTTTTTCAGGGACATTTCCTATGTAAATACACTGTTCAAGCTGTACTTGTCTTCAGAAGTCTTTAAAAAGATCAATGAACTTTCAGTACATATACAATGATAATCCTCCTATACCTTTTTTTAAGATAGTAAAGTTTTACATATTGAAAATATTCTGCAGGATTAAAACATACATGTGTAAATTATTCGAGAAGAAACCAATCCTAATAATAAAGACAACGACAGGACACTGCAGTTCATGTATGCTTTAACATGATTTTTCCAGAGTAAAGTTTTCAATGCATGCAACACCTACACAAGACAGGTGAATGAAAGAAAAAAAACCACCACAATACTTACTTCTCTGATTATGGCCATGTGTTTAAACAATCATCACCAATTTTTGACATTTAAAGATCTAAACTCTGGAGGAGTTACAATGGAAATACCCAGTACTCAAATGCAATCATCACTCAAGTAAGGATTTAACAAACTGTATTTCAATGATTTGAGGTCCCAGTACAATGAACAAACAAAATTAAATTATTAACGGAGTTTTTCACAGTTATTTGTTAATTAACCATTGTATTCAGAGATGGAAACTAGTGCCACAGGACATTAACAGAATACTATATCTGATGCATATGCATCATTTTTTTCATAGATTCCTTGTGGCAGTGCTACCTTTTCAAATCGTGCTCATGTTTCATATCACTGCACACCAATGCACAACCACAATTGTGCTATTCTTTGTACATACTAAAGGACATAGATAAAGTCTATACAATAATCTTCTGGTATTTTTTAATATTACAAATTGCAGAAGGAAAAACCCCACTGTGATCACTGAACCATATCATGATCCTTCCTAGGAAATCTCTGCAGAGATAAAGATAACACAAACTAACCTTTAGAAATCAGATGAGGGACACAGCTATCATAACAATGGTAGCTGAGTTCAAATGCTCAGTCTAGAGGGAATAGGAATATAGCATACTCTACAAATAATATTTCTTTCTTTATTTGATCCAAGTAGAAAAAGTCTTTTCAAGCCTCCACTTGAAAGCTGGAGCAAAAAAAAAAATACACCCAATAGCCTTACTAGTATTTGCATTTTCTGATTTTTTTTAAATGTAAATCAGAATATAGTTCAAAGATCTCTATCCAAATTAGGAGATCATTGCTATACTAACACACAACAGGTTTCATCACTGTCAACCGGAACTTAGGAGCAATTTGTACTTAAACATTATTACGTTGGAGATTAGCAGCTTGCAGCAGAAGCACAGGATTCTGCCTTCTACATACTTTCAGAGACCTTATGACACAACAGCATGTGCAGAAGCTCTGCCTGACTGTTTTTTTAAGCAAAAAGTGGAATGGAAAAAGCAGTCAGTTGACTCTGATTTCCAAAGAGTGTTTTCTCCACAAGCTGATACGCTCAAAATGCAAGATCCCCATAAAGTTGGCATTCTGAGACATTTCTGTGTGAAATGCCCAGGGGTGGCGTATTAAGCACCCATATGAATGTGTTTGTAGTACAGTTACAGACAGCTAGAATGAGCATATAGGTAAACATAAACTGTTGCATCTTTACTGTTTGACTCTGAGTTGTCTTGTGTATGTGTGCAATGAATGCAGTCATAGAATACATGACATGCAAAAAAAGATGCAAGCAGTGAAATAAGTTACTTGGCATAAAATGCTAATTTTTTTTTCCTGTAAATATGCAGAAGTGTGTAATAATTACAACCTAGTTTTGTTTATATGTGTTAACATAAATTAGAAATGCTTTGCCTTGTCTTAGTTATGATTATATTAACCATTTCTGATTCAAATCCAAAAGCTACACAAAAACCTGTTTATCTTAAACTTTTACCTTTATTAACATGGAAATTTAGCTTATAGAGGTGAAAGATTTTTTATGCATGTTCATCAGCATATTTATAGGTGCTTAAATATAAGCAGCTTGAGGGCTTTTTCCCATAGCACAAATTCCTCTGTCAGCAGAAAGAATTCAGTACTTCAAAAAAAATAGCTAAAAGATACCTAAATTCAGGTTTTGAAATCACTTTTATATTGAAAAAGTTTCATTATTCTATTTAGAAGTATGCAGTTGAACAACTTTTCAATTTGCTAACTGAAATTCTTCCCCTTTGCAGTCTTTTAGTAAAGGATATAGATATTCCATGAGTAAGATGTGAGCTGCCTATTACGTGTCTGGGAATCCTGCTGACTGGCTCAGGAATGACTGTACCAAAAGGAAGCCTCTTTAGAGACCAAAAGAAGATTGTTGTCTTGAAGAAAGTAGTATCATTATCATAAAGCAGAGAAGTTAGTATAAGTTTTAAGAACCTTCACCAAGGAGAGATGTATCTCTTTATAAAGTACATGTGAATGTGTTCAGGAGAAAAGATAAAAATCCATCTCAAATTATAGATGTGCAAGGTCTTTTGACTAAGTTAACACATATTTCTATTTTCCTTCTGTCCTCTTTCCTGAAATTATGATGTTATGAGCTTGAAAATTATCATAGAAGTCAAAGCGGCTTATGTAATGGAGCAATACTGTAGAAAAATTTATAATAGTTTTGTCTTCATTTCTTTGCAAGATCTTCCTTGCACACTTTATAAAGAGGTTTATAGGTGTCTCACAATGCTCCACAGCATTCATGAATACATAAACAATATATTTAAGATCTAAGTAGATGATCTGAGAAGAGCTAAAACAATGCGCAAAGCAGGAAAAAAACAAATTGCAACTCATGTTACTGTGATGCTGGATAGGCCTCTTGGCTATTTGAAGCATTCTGCATATTATTAAATTTGAGGATGTTTTGTCAATACAGTTTGGTGATAACATAAAGGTAATAGATGGTTGGTGACAGGATTTGTACTATGTTTTAAATGATTTAACTGATGCTGCTTTCAAGAGTATTGCAAATAACGAAATTCTCACTGGTGAAAATGCAGTGGGTTTTTCCCCTCAGGTCAGGCAAGAAGCTCAAATCCTATAGGAAGCCTCACCTTTATCTCATAGACTTTGCTGTCAATTCATACGATCTGAGGTTTTTTCCGTTGTCTTTTTTTTTTTTCCTGTGGTGAGTTTTCAGATACAAAATTGCTTTTAACCCCAAATTATATTTTTGGGGTAGAGCTTATCTCTTCTGCCAAACTTTTCATCACATTGTCATAAAGTTTTGTAAGGATGCCAGATCCACACAGAAATGAAGATCAGACAATTAAGCATTCTTTGAAATACCATTAAATAAATTAACTTAAATTGACTTTGAGATAACTATAGGACAAAGATCCGCAAATTATTAGCAAGATAGTTTCATGTATCACACCCTTTCTAATTCTCCTGTTCACTCTCCATCAGAATGAAAGAAGTTAATAATTAGTTTAAGTGCCTTTATTAAAAAAAACCAAACACCAACAAAACGAAGTCTTCCATGTTCTTTCTATGTTCCTGAAACACATATTATAAAGCCAAAAGGACCACTGCTCTCATCTCACTCTCCTTTCCATCACTATCCTCAGGATTTACTTGCAAACTTCATAATCCTAAAGAGAAATGTCACTTATAATCTTAAGTGGAAATCCATTTATAATTTTAAAATTAGCTTGCTTACTGCAACTTTCTAGTGTTTCATGATGGATCCAAAAGCAACAGAGCTCCTCAGCAAAGTACTAAAAAACTTAGATGCAAGTAATCTGTACTTGTAGATTAAAAATGCCTATTTTTAGCAGCTGTAGCTTATCACCATCCTCAATTATCAATGAAATGAAAAATAAGTTGTGATCATCACTGATTTTTTGGTGTTTAATGAAGATGTTCTCAGTTAGGATTTGGTAGGTCATAGCAGATACTGACCACTGTCTAATATGACCTGTAACCATTTAAAGCAGATTCTCACAATTTTAAGATCATTTGCTTCTGCACTGCCTTTACCTTGTAAACATACAATGTCATTTCAGATTTAGAAAGCCACTTGCTGTCTCCTTTGCTGGCTCTATTCTGGGTCTCTGTGAACCATGAACATTAGGTACTGCCAGGACAGAAAGACCACTTACAAAGGAGCTGGGATGTTAGGAAAGGACTCATGTTTTTGTTTCTCCCCAAACCAGTCTTCAAAAGCAGGAGCTGCCAAAAACTCTTGCAGAGTAAGCTCCCATGGAATAGGTTCCTGGCCTCATTACAACATTAAGAAACACAAAAGGGTGAAATGAACGTGTCTAGCCTCTGCAAGCTCTTTATCAACAGCACTGACCCACTCACTGTTTAGCAGGTTGATAACAACTAGGTGAAGAAGTAACAAAATGTCCATCATTAGTCTAAAACCTTGTTTCTTCCTCAAAATGGTTGGCAAAGGGCTTTTCTAGATAAAAGGTATGAATCCTTTAATGAAACAAATATTTTAAAAAATATAAATAAAAAATTAATATACAATAGCCACAAAATAGAACAGAAATAATATTAGGTTGAAAGAAAACTGGATTTTGTTGGCTCAATGTATGGAGCACAGAACTACGAAACGATTAAGTAAATTAATCACTTATGCAACCAAGTGGAACTTTAACTATGGAGCAATAAAAATACCTCATACAAAGGCAAAGGCATTTGGGATATCCACTAATTCAAAAGACTGTTAATCTTCAAACTTGATAGTTAGAATGAACCTCCCCTCCTTAAACCCTAGGGGTTAGATATAGCTCATATGAACTGCTGAAATGAGAAAATGCAAGGCATGTATTAAATATCCCAGAGGCAGCAAGTATTTAGTCCTCTAACAGGCATTCAGACTGGCTCTTTATACCTGAATGCTCCAGTGAGCTCTTTGTGTGTGCTATACTAGATGGCAATTTTACCATGACATCAACAACTATATATCATTCCTCCTTTTCTCTTCCTAGATGGACTCTAATTTTCTGCACTCAGTACAGATTAATCTGTAAACCTTCTTTTTCTATAATGGTTTTTATTCTCTTCAGGAGACAGGAAAAAAAAAAGAAGGAGAAGAACTAAAAGTGTGTACTTTTTATACATTTCAAAGAGAAAAGTTAAAACAAACAAAAAGATGCAAGTTGATACTGAAAAAAAAAACCTGAACCATGTCAGATCAGAAAAAAATACCACAAATACTTATAGAGGGGAAATATGACATTTAAGTCCAATAGGATGTTTAGTTATGAAAACAAGGGAGAAGCAAAGGTATCCTGCTGAGCTTCTGGTGTATGTAATGTAGACTTCTACAGGGTAACTAACCTATATTTCATAGTCAGAGAATGACAGAAATTTTAAGAGGTGTATGATCAAAACAATTGCAGATTTTTCCAGTATCAGACAAATTATAGACATTATTAATGTATAGCTTTGATTACTTCTCCCAATTGACTTAAAGGTAGCTGAGATAAATAGCTCTAAATCAGATGTCTTCATTGCAGAGAACGACTCTGTTCCTTAGGCTTCACGGTAGCTTGCCTTTCCAGTCCAGCAATTAAATTCACTTCCAAAGTACAAAAACACTTATTTTGTTTCAATAGAACTTTGACATCTATGGGTCAAAGTGCAACCACACTTCAAGACCACTAACTTTATCTGCTTCCGGATATGTTCAGGGTCCTGTACATACAGAAACAAAGACCAAACTATTGAACTAGATAAAAGCGGTAATAAGTAAAAAAAAAACAACAACAAAAACAAAACACAAAAAAAAACCCAAAACAAAGAACTTAATATCAAGTGTAACCTACTGCTCATCTAGACTAAGCAGAAGTTTTACATCTACATAAAAGGACATATCTAGAGCACAGTAATGACCAAAGGCTCTTGTTTATAACCTGCAAATACAGAATTTTCTTACATATTCGAGTTCTGATGCCCTAATCCTACTGAATTCTTAAATAAGTTTAACACATTTAAGCACATGGATATTTATTGCTATCATTTTTTAAATCAGAAAAGAAAGTTAGGTCTTGATGCAACAAATTCTTACAGCTGTTTTAGCAGCAGCCAAATCTGAGAATGAGCTGGACAATTAAAAAAAATGCCTTAAAACCCTCTCAAGCGGTGTTTGCTATTATCTCCTATATGAACCCCCTCCCCCTCCCAAACTGTTAAATATAAAAATATAAAACCTTGGAAGACTTCAAGAGTAGAAGGAGACAGTCCTATATAATTTCATGCTTAAAGTCAACTCAAGCTCGTGTATGACTGATACTTCCCTAATCACCTTCACAAGAGGTACAACGTCCCCTGTCATGCACAACTTTGAGTACAAATAAATACTTATTACCTGACAGCAGACTAAAGATGTCTAATTGTCTAAATACAGTATGATACAGGCAACTGGATCTCAGCCTGTAGCTGTTACTTCAACTGCTTCTGTAAAAAACCTTCTGTAAATACATCAGAAAAGACGGGAGGAAAATTGTGGGAAGTAACAGTATTTCATTGAGAAACTCAAGAATTTCTTGTGACCGGTCATACATAGATACACATCTGTAAGGATCAGTGAAACTAAAAAGCACTCTTCACAAATACTATTCATATTTTGAGCAATCCAGAAATTAATCCATCAAATAAAATGTGAGTTGAACAATTCTTCTCCCCATCAACAAGAACCTCAACAAAACAAACCCACAAAACCTGGTATTCCTAACTAAAACTTAAGTGAGTAAAACCAGAATCAAAATTTTCTGCAAAATAGGGTGTGATCATAAGTATCAATGAAAACAGATTTTTAAATTTTAATATTAATTATTTTTAAGTGTCGTTTATTACCCAAATGAGAATTACAGTGAATTTTAAAGATGACCATTGGCTTTAGTGAAACATTTCACTATCATTTGCAAATGTAAAAATATATCTGGAAGAAAAGTAAATTGAATAGTGATGTACAAAACAGACCAAAATGGAAGTTTTCCGTGTTACAGAAAATGTTAACATTTCAATAGGTTTTTCATCTTCACATTTATGTTTAGGTAGAATTTCAGAATTGAAAAAAATCTTAAAACCATTCACAAGTATTCTAATGTTCACAGCTACTGAACACTTACTTGCCAAGTCCTTTATTTCAACACACAGAATTTAATTTCTTCCCAATTTGTGATTTTTTTTAGGAATGATTAATTGCAACATCTAGTGCTGAGGCCAAGATACTTTCCTTCATCAATCTACTTGCCATGACTTACGGACAGAAAATGATGTCATGAACTGAAATGAATTAAATTCACCAGCTGTCTGAAGACAGTACCTCAGCAATTTCTATTAGCTAGGCTGCAGCTGCCACAACGTCCCATATCTCATCTGAATCAAAGACTAATCAAAAGGGCGACTTCTAAGAAAGATGGAGAGACATTATTTATCTAGGTCTGTAGTGACAAGACAGGTAATGGTTTTAAACTGAAAGAGCACAGATTTAGATTGCACCTAAAGAGGAAAATTTTTTTATGATGTGGGTGATGACACACTGGAAAAGGTTGCCCAGAGAAGTTGTGAAGACCTCGTCACTGAAATTGTTTGAAGACAGGTTGGATGAGGCTTTGAGCAATCTGATCTAGTGAAAGATGTCCCTGCCCATGGCAAGGGGGGTTGGACTGGATAATCTTTTAAAGGTCCCTTCCAAACCAAACATTCTATGATTCTACAGCATTATAGAAACTCTGATCCTCCAGGGAATGTCAACTGCAGGACATAATGGGAACACAAACTGCAAAATACTCCATAAGATACAAGTTTGAATTCAAAAATAATTTTTGAAACTATTATTATTAACTAAAAAATTGCATTATTTTGCTGGTCAACTTAGATTTTCAGTGAAATTTCAGCAAAGTTTCATACCATACCACTGATGCATTTCAAAGCTCTGTTTCTCATGTGATAAGATGATTAATCTTAGGTACAAAATTAACACTTTGAAAAAGATATTATTCCTAACTTAGGAAAAATATGGAAGTATTCTCTTTCAACTCACAATAATTTATCTTTTTTCTACCTTTAACTTTTCCTCCCCTCCCCTCACTTGATGTTTGTGACAGATCAGTGCTACCTGACTCCTTGAGCTTCTTTCTTTCATTTGAAATTTATGTACAGGGTATAAAGTTCCCCTGCAAAAAAGCAGAGCAAGAGACATGCATGCAGTTGACTTGGTGTTCCTCACATAAACATTACATGCCCATGACTACTCCTCCTTTTTATTTCCTCAAGAGAAGGTTTTGTGTTTCAGACTACCCAAAACTCTTTTCAACAATCCTAATTTACAAACCCTTAATTTTTCAATACAGATAGGGCCCTATATGAGTTCTTACATAGGTCGTATAGACTTCCTGGAAGAAGATCAAGTTCTTACATAAACTTCCTGAAAGCAGATTAAGTCCTTCCTTTTCCTGCATGATTCTGTAGTAGATTGCCTTTCAAAAGGAGACTTTGGGAGATAAGAAAGTTGTTTCTTTATGGGGTTGTGCAGGAGTAGCCTACAACCAAGGAAAGTGTTTTCCTGTACCCATTTGCAGCTCAGATGGCTAGGAAACACAAACTGCCACACCATATACCAGAAAATCTTTGAATGTTATTTACCCAGCCCAGCAATATTCACAAACAGCCAACTATTTCTCCCCAACATCACCCCAAAATACACCCCATTGTCTTAGGGGATTCCAAACCTCTCCCCCTAGGCAATACCCTGATTCTCACATCTTGCTGCTTTGGCAAGTTATGGAGGTTGAGAGCTTCACATTACACCCTTGGCAACATAAGAACGAAAAAATCCAGGCTAATAAAACAATATACTTTGATATAATTTTTAAAACATCCTGAATCTTTCATATGTCTCTGAACAAGTTTCTTCCTGAAAGAAACATCACTGGCAGTCATTACGGTAGGGTATTCCTTGCCACCCAGAAAGAACAGTGGTTTATTATTTCATTCATTTAATTTTTATTAACTCACAACAGATTTACCAAATAACTCTGATAGAAATCTTTGCATGTGGTATAACGAATTTACAGAAACTAAGAAGGACCCAGTGGAAAACAGGTGGCCCCAGTGACTCATCACTTTGGGACACAACTAAAACTCAAGAGAAACACAAAACAAAATAAAGAAAAGCAGATACAAATTCTTTCAAGTTTATTTTCTTTGCTAGCGTAAAATCTAAAGTAATGATGATACATATATGACCCCAATTCTTTCCTCATTTTCTTTGTGCAGACTGGCAGACCAGATATTTTTTCTATTTTTTTAAAACCTACAGACTATACATTATGCAAGTGTTTTACATTAAAAAAATTCCCACACATATTGGTTTCTGTTTTATAGTATCATGATTGTTTAGTCTGTACAGCTAATAGTTCTCTAATATTTCTCTTTCACTTAATAAAAAACTTAATCCTAAAGATCTATTTTTAAGTGGAACATTTCATATTCATATGAGACATCAGAGCAACAGCTATCCACAAAGTTTCACTTCATTTCAGTGTTCATAATAACCGTTTTCTAGTTGTTTTACATGCATATGAATTTTTTTCCCAACAAATCTGCACTGCATTGCTTGTATTAATCTCCATTGGAAAGCTTCCTTACCATACCAATGCTGACAATAAAAACAGGAGTACGAGATTTAAAAAGTCAAATAGGCGCCAGTTAATGGAGGCTAAATCCAAAAGCAAAATCCATGGCTCAGTTTTTATTCACTGCTATTTGGAATCTATATGAATGTAGATTTTTTTTTCTTACATCTTTCGATTGCTGAGAATCTTGCTTCCCACTGTTTCAGACAATGGAGGCTTAGAGAGCAGAAACAGTTTCAAAGGGTGGTATACATTTAACTACTACTTTCCAGCCCTAGAAGCACACACTGGCTTTTCTCTTCATTTGGACAAAAAGACAAGGAGGCTAATTGAAAGCTCTTATCTTGGCCCATTTCAATGGCTTTATCTCAGTTAAGTACAAAATACAGTTTAATGCAGGAGTCACTTCATAAAATTCTGGTCTTTGAATACAGTCAAACTTAACAGCAATGTTTTGATCTTGCCTTCGACATCTGTTACTCCAGTTAAAAATGAACCTTTTAATTTGGCACACAATGAATCTCTAACTGCAGTTGTATTTTAAAAACAGAGCTTTAATGTAACTTCATTCACAGCTATACAGAGTTATTATTGCCCTCCTTTAAACTCCTCTCATAACAGTTCAGAAACTTTAGGATTTTGGGTGCAAAGTGACTCATTTTTCTTCCACAAAGACTTCAAAATCATAGGGAATAACTTATGATTTAGACAGTTTCATTTATTTTTATTTCTGAAATTAAATTCATACAATACTCTTTTTTTTTAGTGATAGTTTGATACTGTCCTATGTCATTTTTCTCTCATAGTGTTCATACTAATCTGATTCTATCTTGCATGGATGTGAGATGTATCCATTTAGAACTCAGACTAGTAGTGCAGGTCAAGTTTGCTAGTAAATTCAACAGCAAGGAAAACCAGAGGTAGACTCTCCTTCCCTTGACAAGGATATGTGTGTATGGGAATAAAAAAGTGCACTAACTGCAGTTCTCTATTTGCAGTGCTAAAATAGTCCAGCTTTTCATTCTTAACTGACAAAAATGAACAATATTTTTTTAACGAACTATCAGTGGTTTCACTTCCATTTCCCAAGCTATACTGTACTCGTTTATGTTTTGTTCAAAGTATTACTGCATTTATTCTTGCCAGAATTTACTTTTTTTTTGTTCTGGGTGATACCTTAGCATGCTCAGGTAATCCTACTGAAATCAATGGAATAAGAACTTATGCAACATCAGTGCAGCAGGACATTTACTGAAACATTAGACTCCTACTGACAGATCTCTCTGTACTCAAGGCAATGACCCTGATGCTTGTTCCAATCTTTTCTCAAGTTAAGGACTGAAATATGCTCATGTCTACTCATACTTCTTCAACTGTAGAGGATTACATACCTATTGCTGTTGGACTCTGGATACCATGAAGCACACACCACATGAGAATTTCACAACTGTTAATGAAGTGTGATTGAAGCCTATTATACAATGTTAAAACTTTCCTACTATGTCTTGACAGATGAACAGAAATAAAGTTGGCTTGTATAAAAATATATAGTACTCCTCAAAGGCTGCATTTAACAATAAATGTAAATTCATCTAGGGACCATATGTCATATAAGACCTAATATCAGAGAACTAAAGAACCTTTATGACAGGAAATTCTGAAGGAAATTCAGGAACATACACACATATCCTTATCTGTGTCTGTATCTGTATATATGATCATATAATATATTACACATTACCATGAGAATTATAGAAGCAAGTCCTTAAAATAAAAGATCTCCGGTATATGAAATCATAGCTGAAAACAATCACCCAATGCCAATATATTTTTAGGGTAATGACTAAGTTATGACTGAAAAAGACCACCTTAAAATACTGTTTTATCTTGTAAACAGAGACTTCATTCCTATGCCACACAGCAAAACAAAAAGAGGTTTTCTTGCATGTTTACACAATGTGCTGCTTTTATTCTTCTGTGTTTACACGTACACATACAAAGGAATAAAGAGAAACAATGTTCAATATTCAAAGTGTGAGTCTGGGCACTGGAAACTATAGTTTCCTTTTTGGAAAGTCATGATCAGTGACTCAACTCCCAACACAAAACTTTTCCCCCCCCGCACTCACAGAGGTCACCTATATTACCTCCTTTTTCTAATCCCTAGTTCATTAATATCCTTCCTCTTACATACACTGTCATTCTTTGTGAGACTCAGATTTCTTTGATTGTGTTCTCCTATACTCTTGTATATAAACACTCTTGTTAGCTTTCCTCTTGCATCATTCCTCTCTCCATTGTACCTTGGTCCCAGTGCACAAAACGACCTCTCTTGTAGATGCACAAGGAATCTTCTCCTCTTCTCACCTGGGGCACCACTAAACCCTGAGGTGAAGTCTTTGATATAAAGAGTATTACTCTGAGCTGCTTATACTATAAAGTCATCACAGATATTCTTTTAGTAATTAGCAACAATAAAGACAGATCCTGAACCCTGACAATTACTTCAAGAATGACAGCATATATAAGGGCTTAGGTTGATTAAAAGTTTTGGGGATCTTCTTCCCCTTCAGTTCTTGCTTGTCTTTAAGAGTGAATTCTCTTGAACAAAGATACTTTATGTATGCATGTATCCTATAATGTTTTGAGTGACTCTGGAGGGAAGATAAGACATTTTGATATGGAATATCACAACTGCTGGGTTTATACAAAAGTCCAAATAGAGATAGTTTCCTGTACTGCATTTCTTCTGAAAATTAGTCCATTGCAAAAAATCAGGTGTACAGCTCAACTCTTCCCACAGACTACTTTTTGGGGAAAAAAAAACCAACAAAAACAACACACTAAGAAAACCTAAAAAGCCAAATGAATACTAAGACAGAAAAAGCTGCAGCAAAGAATTGAAACAATATTCTTATTATTCAGCTTCCTGAAGATTTTTAAATAAAATGGTATTAAGGCAACAAATAGTTGGGGAAAAAATCATTTTAACAGAAGTGGATTTAATACAAGAATACTTTTTCTGGGAAAAAAAATCCTTCTTTTGCAAATCAATCATCTATATCACCTTAAATATCTACTGGAAGAAATTGAAATTTATCTTCTATTTCTGATTTTCCATAAATATGTCTAAACTCTTTCAAATTTAGAGACATATTTAGCTATGTTTTGAGATCAAGAATTCTGAAACAGTTTCCTTGTTGAATCACATAATCCTTTGTACCCCCTTGTTTCACATATTCTGTTATCTTCTATTATATTCTGTTATCTCCTTGACTAGTTTGAATAGTGCACATACATTGTCCTCCCTGCTCCTTGATGATCTTTCAAAACTTCTTGCCCACTCTCCACTAAGTTGTCAATTTTCAAAGCAAGTAATGGTCCAACCTCTGTAACTTCATTGAACAACAAATCCTATTGGACTGATAGGTTTCTATTACAGTCTTTGTACTATAGTAGTCACTACAACTCTTCTCTGCACAGCCTCCAAAGCAGAAACAGAAATACAGCAAATGGAGCTTTCATGAGGTGCCTGCAGCTCTTATTTCCCACTCTCAGTAATCCCTCCTGTGTCTGCATTTCATGTGTGGTTTCCTCTTTGCCCTCAAGAGTAAGTCTCTGATTCCCAGTACTGGAATGGATTTTCCCCCATTTATCCTGGCTTTTCCATGATGGTTTCTGGGTCCTAGAACTATTGGTTTAACATTTTCTGTAGTAAACTGCATTTAGCACCTGTGGGCTCATGCAGCTGAAGTTACCGAATCCCTCAGAGATTGCTCATGCAGTTTCTGTTTTCCTGCACTCAAAGTATTACTCAACTAATTCAGGAATAAAAAAAATTATGCTAATTTAGATATTTAAGGAAACATGGTTACATCCTATAAATACACAAAACAAGCAGAGAGAAATAGGTGACCTTTCAGGATTCTAACAGGCACTTCTTAATAACAACGAAGTCCCAAGTTGTGTGTCATCATAGTTGCTCTTTCTAGCAGAACACGACCTGCTGTATTCTCAAATTCATCTGCTACACTACACTGGTAAGTTAATATTTTCACAGTGCCTAAAAGAAGAGTTTAAGGACTTGAGTAAAGATTTTGTAAGTATGTTTTTATCTATAGCAAAACAAAGTTTTAAGCTGCTTCTCCAGTTATAAAATAAGAATCTACACTTAAAGTTACCAGAAATTTAAAAAAAAAAAGAGAGAGAATGGCATTTTATCCATACACATTTACAGAAATTGCTGGTTATCCCAGTAACCTGGAGCTACGCTTCAGGCAATCTCTCAGGCAGTAGATAATGACATCACTTTGGGATTCTTACTGACACAAAAGACGTTCTTATAAGAGCCTTTTGATTTGAGAAGTTAGAAGTATTTGATACTAACTTCTCAGCTGTGATACCTTAACATTTGTGAATCTCACTCTGCAGCAAGACTATATCTGCTGTGCTTATAGACTCCCATATAACTTATTAAATTGCAACAATGAGGAACCACAGGACAAAGTTTCCAGCACACTGAGTGGGACAGGTAACTATGCCTTATCTTTTGTTTACCCATTTTTAAAAAAATCTTTTGTTTTTCTGTTCTGTATTTATCGGCTTACGTATGACTAGATTTTATATATGACTATGTAAACGTGGGGGTTAGTAACCCCAAGTCACAACCACTATTCTATTAGGGATGATGCAAAGAAACAAGCACTTTGTAAGTATAGTTACCTCTTTCATTTCACACAGTGCTTATAACCAGGATAGGAAGTCTCAGAGTCACTTTGCTCTCTCTTCCTTCATATTCTAGAGAAGTCTTACTGTTTCAGTCCAACTTGCTATCTTATGTTTAAAACTGTACTTAAAAGTCTCTTGGGAAAAGAATGAATCCCTTTGCTTCTGTGAATTAATTAAAATGATTGGATGCAGGTGAAAAGAGGCAACACATGTAATTTATCCTTCAGTTTCAACCCTTCAAGCATTATTCACTCATCTTTTTAAAATTTCAGAACTCAATGTGCAGCATCATGCAGTGTTCCTGAAATATTAAGATTAGTGATGCATATCAAACACATATTTGCCAGCTGGATCAGTAAAGGTTTAGCCTTAAGAGGAAAGGAGGAAGCTGGTTGTCAGGAAGGAGAGAAAGGCACAGGGCAAACACATTCCAAAGAAACTGAAATGTCCTGAGGTCTGTGTCAGCACAAAATTATTCCTGAAACCTCATGGAGCCAAGTCAGCAGTGGCATCCTGACACACAGGACAATGTATATTTATAATATAACTCAGAACAGTGGCAGAGAGAGAACTGAAGACCAGCAGAATAGAAAACAGATTAAATTAGGAATAGCAATATTTTTTTCCACAGTAGCTCATGCTACTTGGGGAACAGCGATGGCAATATTCAATTCTCCAGCAAGATAATACAATACCAGCCAATGATTCACCTAATCATATTACTACAGACTGTTTGCATTCTTCGTATTAAGGAGGTCTGCTACCAAAAAGCCATCCATGCTCAGCTGGCATGCCACAGCATTTATCATATATATAAATAACATGCTTATAAACCAATGGAAAAGATTTATCATACTAGCGGCTGAAAATGCTCACTGGTTTAACGTAACAGACAAAGAGCAAGTGAGATTATTTATACCACTTATTTAGAAAGGTGGTTCAAATTATATGTTATAAATAAGCATGGTATTTGATTTGTCTTGTTAACCAGCTTGCTCAAGATAATAAACATTATTCTGAAAAGCTGTATCAAATACAATTGATTTCTGCAATGGAAGGAATGGAAAGGAATGCAAAGGAAGCAGCATGATAAAGAGAAGTGCATGTTAGGGAAAACCTAGGCATATATAGTTTTAGCATTAATTACATACAATAGAAGACAAACCACCACAACCACCTTAAAAATGATGTTTTTCCTCAACAGTATAACCTAAAGCAGAACCTACTAGCTAGGCTTTTTCCTTATTCCACCATTTTTAAAATCAACAGCTAACGGCCTTTGTGGGCATGCAATGACGTTACCTCCTGGCTGGTGCGGTGTTTGTTTTTTAGCTAGATAGTCATGCACGCTACAATATGTGGCTACACTGCTTCATTTAAGAGGTCATTGGTTTAGCATCAAAAAGGTCACAAAAAGCAACCACACTGACTGTGATCCTCCTCTGAATCCCTAAGCACTCAACTGGTATGACTTGGGAGGTAAAGGAAAGTGACTGGAAGGTTTTACTCAGTAGAGGGTTTCCAAGCAACCTTGCACAGTTGAGCAGCCCCAAGCAATAGGAACAATGGCTATCTCTGGCAAGGATCCATTAAAGGGAAGCCTGCAGCAACACCATTGTAGTCCCACTACCAGCAGCTATAAATACAGGCCACATTAAATAGGATAAGAAATAAAAGGAAAACAAACCTGGGAATGGGGTGAGCAGAGGGCTGTGCAGATTGAGTAATTTTTGGCATTTTTTTAACTCTAGTTCTTGCAGAATATAGTAAAAGGATTTAAAAGCATTGCTTAAAGCACACAACTTAGTACCGTAATATTTCTAACACATTTGGAGTTTTGGTCTAGGCACAGTCCTGACATACAGCAAAGATAACTAGGTGGTATGAAATTGCCAGTCAGTCTCACAATGCATTTCCAGTTCAAGCCCTTAAAGCTACAATTTAGATCCTTGCTGGGACATTTTAAGGTAGGTCAGACTTGGTCTTTTGCACATTCTTATCTTATGCTTACAGAGGATTTTTCAAAATCTAAGAAATCCAGCCCATACATCTGAGTGAATTGGTGGTGGTTCTGAAGAAATGCAACTTGGTTGACAGACAGCTACTGAGAGGTTTTTGACTGGAAATTGCAAGATAGGTAGAAAAATTAAGAATATGGTGATTTTTTTAATTATTTTTTCTTACAGCTTTGTTTTTACTGAAGCTGCTATAAAGCATTTCCTTTTAAACACTCCATTCAAATTATTTGTTATGTGAGGCAACCTGATACGAAATCCTACAATTTTCTACCATTAGCATTTATGATCAATTTGCATAAGACTTAAATCTTGTCTCTTTCTTTTTAAAAAGAAGCCTGCTGTTTTAATTGAAATGTTTGTAAAGGAAATTCAGAACTTAGAGAAATAATTCAGAAGGTTTCATTAAATAATTTAATCCAACCGGACTCCCTTTGAACTCTCACAGCTTCTATGCAACTGGCTTTCTTTTCAGCAAATACTCAAACATAATTAGGGATTTTCTGAGCTTCGCAGAAACACAGAAACTTGTAATACCAAACAATAACTGAAATTTAGAAATATGTTTGGTATTACCAATGGTTGAGCATTTTTTTCCTACAATGTCAATGGAATTACATTTGCAAGAATAAATCATATATATTTCCTGTTTTCAGCAAATATACACCTTACCAAAGTGCTAAAATAGCTCGGAAGGAAAAAAAATAACACAACCAAAAAAACCACGAAAAAAAACACCAAAAATCCCCAAAAAGAAAGAGTTGAGAAAGGCAGAGCTTTCAAACTAAAAATATCACAGATTCCCTTTGAAAATAAAATACTGGACTGTCTGTCATGCTCTGATAGACTTTGCAAAAAAAAACCCAAACCCAACATACAGGAACAAATTACTCAGTTGCTGTGCAGTAAAAATAATCTATAGATAAGTGAGGCCAATTTACAAGCCATGGCTGAAGCATTGTTCTTGTACCAGGAGAGGTGTTGAGCAGTACAATTTAACATTCATTCAGCCAAAACAAATAAATTAAGATGTGTAATGCTGAATAATTACACCTGTCGCTTGTAAGTTCAACATAGGTCTTTTAAATTGCAGGAGGGGGGGAAATCAAGTCATTTTAAGCTTTATTTTCTTATTTTAATTAAATCAAAGTAATAATTGATCAAATATTTGTCTTAGTTCTTTAGAACCATATTGAGCAATAAAGAACACAGTTTCTGATGATTTTGCCATTATGCAAACAAGTTCTTCTTGCATAGCAAGTGTAAAACTGATTTTTTTTCCATTATTCCAAATAAAGGTAGAATATATCTTTCTCTATCTATTATCCTATTACAGCAGATGCTGCATAATCAGATTTAAGAGTCTCATTCAGATCAATTTCTGTATTTTCTACCATCATTTAACCATTTAGATTGTTTGCAAACTGTCTTTAATATACAGAAAAGACATTTGCATCAAGCTGTGCTCATTCAGGCATACACAGAAAAGCCTTACACAAACTTATGTTATTGTACAGCAAGTCATTAAATTATTATACTTGAAAACTTAACTTGCATAAGTTTGTACATACATTGAATCGTTATTTTAAACTTAGGATACAAGGCTTTTTTTAGTGTCTTTCATCAGTGCAAACGGTTATTGCACAGTCAGATTTTTTTTTCAAACCCTTTGAGCTCTTAGCCATCTAATCAGCCCAGAACCCAGATTAGGACTGTCATGTTGCATCAGGAGTTCGCAGTGAGTGCTCACTAGAATGCCTTTAATCCTTCAAGGTTTACTCAAATGTCACAACCATCTGGAGGAAAAGGAGACTCCTTGCTGGGTGCCACTGACCACAAATTATTTGTAGGGAGGAAAAAAAAAAAGACAATAGAAAGCAAAATCAGTGCTAAATATTTCCCCCACTAGTGCCCCTCAAACACATCAAAACACACCCACAAAACTAGTTTTAGTATCTTGAACTAGAACTACTACAATTTACTCGAAGGCCAAGTGTAAGGTGATTTTTGTTATCACAGGCCCATATGAGCAGGTAAAGGCAATTTAGTAAGAATACTTCAATGAAAACTCATCCTAAGTGTTTGCAGTATTTTATAGAAGATATAAAGATCTTGTTTGGACTAGAGATTCATTATATTGCATTCTTTGTCAAATGTTCTAAAGATACATTCCATGTTTGGAAAACAAAATTATAGATTCTTTACTCCAGACTTTTTGTTCCTTTGTAACTCAGAGATACTCAGAAAATCACTGTGACAAACTTAAAATGACATAAAATACATGTTAAGTAACATGTAGCTCATATTGTCTTAATCAAATTACAATAATATAATGGCAGCATTACCACATCTTTTATTGGAAAGTGCAAGTCTGGAAAAAAAAAAGCATTATAGCTTTGCTCATAGGTTTTACTTCAGAGCAGTGAAGAGGCTTGTCTGTACACCCAATGCAAGCTCTTCCTGTCTATAAGAAAGAAATCTGGATCCATTAGTTTTCTTTTCTCTTTTAGGAGACACATTCCTAATCTTCTTCTCCAAGTAAAGCCACTTCCTTATCTGGCATAGAAAAAGACTGGGAAAGCAGCTGCATCCTATTCTTTAAATAACTGCATCTGCAGCTGTACTTACTTTCTATGCACCACTTCGAAGTGTTTACCTGTGTTTAGTGTTAATCTTCCATTTTAAAAATCAAGAAAAATAAGAAAAGAAACAGGTACTGTAGGCATTTTTGCTGTA
>NW_010200050.1:0-4546 GCF_000695765.1 Mesitornis unicolor | reverse complement strand
TTCCTGTCATTACTTTCTGCTGCTTCTCTGCACAGTATTTCATGGCTTTAAAGTTGAGGGAGTGTGAAAACATGCAACAGAAGTGGGGCACTTCCCATGGTCATCATCAGAACTGGAAAAGCTTTTTTCCAGTTAACAAGTCACCGTTCAAGTTTTGCCTCTTCAGCCTAATAAGTTACTTTTAAAAAAATTCAAACATTTCCAGAAGTAAATGCTTTATTTCTTTCAAAGTGTATGTCACCAGCATCTTTCACCATTCATTTTCTGTAAGCTCACTTTCAGGATTGCTCATTTAGGTGCCACACGATTGTTTCAACTCCAGAACCGACCCACTAAACATTAGGGTTGATTACTCAAGGTGTCACTGGTTTACTTATAACTGCAGTGAAGTGTCTTTGTTTCCTTTTAATATATCTAAGTTTTCAGCCAAACTGTATACCTATTTGCAATATATTCATTTAGTCACTGAAGCTTTTATCCTCTTAAGTGGAATCCTCGATCTCCAGTATTTATATTCATGAGCTCTTAAGTACTGCAGTGAAAGTTAGAGGAAAAACAACTCCAGCTTCAGAAATAGTAACAACTAAGCCTTACCAATTCTGTATCTGCTTTTGATACTGAAGCTGTAAGCATTACTTGAAATTAATTTCTGATACTTCATGTACAGTCCTTATGTGCTGTGTAGGGCAGAATGCACCATTTCTTTTCTCACAGATACATGACATCTTCAGTTTTTATTATAAAAGAATGACATTTTAATTCTTGTCCATACTATATTACTTTTACTTGTAAGGAAGCACCACCCTCAGAACTGAATTTGAATTCATCATTAAAGCAAAATAAATGTTTTGTTGTAAGAAATATGAAAAAGTCAGCTGAATTCGAAACTGAAGAAAAACAACCAGGCTAATGTTCTCAACGCTTTTCTTTGAACTGAAAATAGGAAGATGACAATTCTACCCTCAGAGCCTTCAAAATAAATAAAATAGAGGTTTACTTTGAGTTTTAAATCCTATCTTGCAAAAGTAAGTTTTATTTATATTCCTTATTTTTTTCCACAGGAAAGAAATGCAGTCTTCATTCCCTTGCCTTACGTATCCACCTACCAAACATTAGTCAGCCAACTCAACCTGAGGAGTAAGACCTGCTAAATCATAAAAATCATTCTGAAATCTACAGCTCTATAAATGTACAAAATGTGTTAATCGTATTTAAAAGAGAAAACACATTTTATTGTAATGACTCTCCTGCTACCATGCTTCTTGCACCTGCATGTGACAGGGGTTGGCAGAGGTTACATGAGCCCAATCAGAAGTCAGAGTCAATTAATGAGAACTAATCAATACTTGCTAATCTCTATTCTCAAACAAATCTACTTTCTAAAATTGAGTAAGTATTGTGACAAGATACCATAGTTCTCAGAATTCAATTAAGATATTAGATGCAATCAGCAAGCTTTTAAACAGTATTAGAATACCAAAATGGTCTAAGCTTATCATTCATGGGAATAATTTATTTTAAAAGTAATAAATTTTAGTTTTCTAACTTGACACATGTGTGTAGCCATAAAGTTCGAGCACAACAGCTACAACTCATTCTACATACTAACAAAATCACATAACCTCTTTAAACTTTAAACTAGCAAAGTTGTGACTCTCTGCAGAAAAGGTAAAAAAGGTCATCACAGAAGAAATATTTATTAAATAAACCTTAGCCCACTGAAAAAGTTAAGGTAATATATATAGAAGAAAATTCCAAATAAACAAACAAAAACTTTCCACTACATTCTGAGCTGGAACTGGGCAGATTCAGCAAACCAAGAGCAAAATGAGCTACAGTAATGTATTTTTTTAGATCTGCAAACTGACATTAAGTACCAATCACTATGACACACTGATTCAACCAAGCACCAAAAGCTGGAAGGAAATTGATAGAGAACAAGCAAACAAAAATCTCACACAGATACAGCAGATGTTATGTCCTTTTGATTTTTTACAAAAATTTAAAGATACACAAGCCATACAAAAGCCAGAGCTCAACACAATGACAGATATTACCGTCGTATACTTAAAAAGGCAGTAATGAAGAAGGTTCAGAAACGTCAAGTTGATATATCAACATACAAAGTTCATAGTCTTTTCTCCAAAGCCCAATGACAGCAATACCACTATTACGATGTGCTGTAATCCAAGCAGAGTAGGCTGAAATCACACCAAAACCAATTTTTATACTAGGGCACATTGCATATATAATACAAACACTGATTACAGGATCTCAACTTAAGCAAAGTCAGTATCTGCTTCACTGATGCTTTACAAGAACAAGGTAAGGTATGTGACAGAGTACACGTGATGCTGAAGCCTCATCTCACAGACTTTTAGTCATTCAGTCATGTACTGAGCCCACAAATGGGTAATCAGGAAACAAAGATCACGTCTTACACCACATGCAAGTACTAATGCTTCAATGGCAAATAAGAGCTTGGCAGAAGGGTCATGCTGAAGGACAAGTTTGTTTTTGCACTCAGGAATAAGCAAACTACAAGGAACAAATCTTATGATTATTTTTCACAGGATAGATGATATTGTGTTCTGTCTTAAAGTAAAGGGGCTCCCTTAGTGGGATGGAGGAGAGAATCAGGGGAGTAAAAATAAAGAACTTGTCAGCTGAGATAAAGAATACTTAATAACTAAAACAAGCCAAAATTAAATAACAACAATAACAATAATAATGCCAATTAATTGTAACAAGAATAGGAAAAACTATAATAAAGCAATCAAAGTTATACTCAGCTCACAAACAGCAGCCACTCGCTGCATGCCAACCGATGATGGGAGGGGCCACCATCACGAAGGAGAAGGGAAGGGATAAAGAGAGAATGAGAAGGGCTGAAGGGTTGAAAGGGTTGTCCCCTGCAAGCTCCCCAATTTATAGTGAGTTGATGTTTATGGAATAGCATACACCTTTATTGGTCAGCTTGGATCATGCCCAAATCATCCATCCTGGGTCACCTATCCCAGAGAGGCCTGGGCTCTCAATTTTCCCCCTATTTATCAGCCAAAGCTTCAATATTAACTTGTGTTCATTTAAAGAGACCATTGTTGAAACAGTAAAAGGAAATTCTACAATTCAGTCCTAGCAAAACGAGGAGAACATATATCTTAAAGATTAAGATAATTAATGCATAATATTGAACTACATTTTAAAATAATATTTAGTGTCAGAATTGTTCAAAAACTTTGCATCTTTTTTGGCTTTGAAAATTCCAGATCTTTATCTTTTGATAATGTGCATCTGATATAAATGAAGATGAGTCTTAAATGTAGTATTTTCATTTGAATGGTATAATTAGATTTTTTTTTATAAATCTCTTGGAAAGGTGGAGATCAACAATCAGGTTCATATCATCAATCAGGTTCAGCTCATTACAGCATGAATATTTTTAAGTCTGTTTAGTTAGCAGATTCATCATACAACCTATCTGCTTTCTCAGGTGTACAATAAAACACTCAATCATGTTAGCTCTATTAATACACAGTGCTACCTTCCAGCTGCCTAGATGTATATAAATAGAAGGCATTTAAAATAAAAAAACCCCAATGTGTCAGTGTGAAGGTATTTCTACTGATGTCCACTAGAAGACAGCAAAGATGTGAAAAGTTGAACAATTAAGACAAAGAAGGATAAGTATATTTACAATCTATATGAATGCAGCAATAAAACGAGTATAATGAGCAAATACACCAACACATCAAGTATTATAACCAACTCCTCAACAAAAGCAATATAGGATTCAAAAACTCTTAGATCTTTACTGGACTACAATGAATAAAATGCGTTGCTAGCACAGACTTACTGTTTCTCTGATAAAATCAAGATCCCCTCATGACAAGTTCTGTAGATATTTCCTATTTCCATCCTATTTACATGGATAATAAATATCTAGAATAAGTAAAATCTATATGAGGATTTTTTTAAAGGAAGCATTACAATACCTACTAAAAGAGGTTAGTTTATTAAAAAAACAACTCATCAAGAACACCAAGCAAAGAGATTCAAGGCTCCTTGCTCAGGCACTGGAGAGATGCCACTTGGGGGCTCTCCAGAGGAGGAAAAAACCTAAAAGTTTCCACCAGAATTTCTCCCAATCGTCTGTTCTTCACTAACTGGTAACCTGCATTGTCAGTCTGCTCTACTTATTTTAACTGAATGATAGGTGAAGAGTAAAGGAAGTGCTTATCTACATTTTCTTTATTTACATAACCTTTTAGTGTAATCTAATTCACATTAGTTATACGTACTTTTTTTTTCATTTATCAAAGCCATCAGATGTAGGAGAGAAAAAAACTTATGGTCTAAGAAAGACAGGCAAACTTGCCATCAGAGAAACAACTCCAGAGTATATTTATCCATCACCATTTAACCAGATCATCAGCAATTACTTCTGATGCACAAAGGCACTCCAACAAAAGAAGGGGTGCTTTATCTTATGATTTTTTGAGCCTGTGATAAGTTTGTGAATTGTTTTATATATAAATATATATAT
>NW_010200049.1:0-9913 GCF_000695765.1 Mesitornis unicolor | reverse complement strand
CGAGTGGAAATGTCCGAGCAGTGCCTCGTGGTCACTGCGGCCGCTGTGACGCGTCACCAGGGACTGCAGTGGTGCCGGGAGCGGGTGGTGGTGGATGCTGCCGAGCACGTGGAGCTAGGCCCAGCCGTCCCGAGAAGCAACAGGAAGCAGCCCAGGAAAGTCAGGAAAAGCCCGTGAAAACCTCGGTTTTTTATAGACTGTGGCCAGAAAGGGGAGGGAACAGTACTGATCTCTGACCCTCCAGGGTCCTACAGACACCACCTGTCCTTCCTTTTCAGGCTGGTAACCCTGAAACCATAACAAATGGTCAGTAGCCAAAAAGCTCACAGCAGCCGTCTGAATGCCTTGCAATTGACAGCCCAAGCATCTCTACAAAGGTTTTCAACTGGACTTAGTAAGCCAAGAAAGTCACAGAAGTCATAACATCCATATAATCACACAGTTCTTAAAGACTAAGTCTTACCTTTCTTTTACTACATCAGGGGGATTATTTCTGCCAGAAGTAGGAAATGGTTTAGCTCTCATTTAAGTATATGTGCTCTGGAAACTCAAGCTCACTTCAGCACAAATTAAACAAGAGCATTGTAATACTTTTCCTTCACTTCTAATAACTAGATTTTAACATTCTTATGCTAACAAGGGAAACTCATGCTTTCTGTGATGAGAAAAATGCCTCCACATGCAGCAGCTTCCTGATGTCAGGTTAGGTAAAAGGGAAGTGGTATAACGGAGTGATGCTATATTTATGGAGACAAACTGATGAATAGATTTGTGTTTATACACTGACATAAAAAAAAAAGAGTACAATACTATTGATAGTAAAACAAAACAAGACAAATATCTTTAATGCAACAGACTGTATTTTGGAGTATGTCATTTTGATCTATTGTTCTTTAAGTACTTATTCATCTGAAGACACTGGAAATGCAGAGACAGAAGATTACACCAGAAGATGTCTAGACAGGTTTTGAATGTCTCCAGAGAAGGAGACTCCACAACCTCTCTGGGCAACCTATTCCAGTGCCCTGTCACCTTCAATGTAAAGTTTTTCCTTATGTTGAAGTTGAACCTCCTGTGTTCTAGGTTATGACCACTGCCTCTTGTCCTGTTGCTGGGCACAACCCAGAAGAGTCTGGTCCCATCCTCCTGACACCTGCCCTTTAGATCTTTATAAGCTTTAATGAGATCCATCCTCAATCTCCTCTTCTCCAGGCTAAACAAACCCAGCTCTCTCAGCCTTTCCTCATATGTGAGATGCTCCAGTCCCCTCATCATCTTAGTGGCTCTATGCTGGACTCTCTGTAATAGTTCCTTGTAATTCTTGAAGTGGGGGGGGGGGCAGAATTGGACACAGTATTCTAGATGTGTCCTCACCAGGGCAAAGTAGAGGGGGAGGATAACCTTCCTCCACCTACCGGCCAGACTCTTCTCAATGCACCCCAGGATGCCATTGGCCTTCTTGGCCATGAGGGCACATTGCTGACTCATGGTCATCCTGTTGTCCACCAGGATTGCCAGGTCCTTTTCCCCTGAGCTGCTCTCCAGCAGGTCAGCCCCCATCCTGTACTGATCCATGGGGTTGTTCTTTCCCAGATGCAGTACCTTACACTTGCCTTTGTTGAATTTCATTAGGTTTCTCTCTGCCCAACTCTCCAGCCTGTCCAGGTCATGCTGAATGGCAACACAGTCTTCTGATGTGTCAGCCACTCCTCCCAGCTTTGTATCATCAGCAAATTTGCTGAGGTTACACTCTGTCCCATCATCCAGGTCATTGATTAATATATTGAACAAGGCTGTACCTAGCACCAGTCCCTAAAGAACACCACTAGACATGGGCTTCCAAGTAGACTCTGCCCCACTGACCTCAACTCTCTGAGTTCTGCCCTTCAGCCAGTTCCCAATCCACCTCACTATCCAACCAACCAATCCAAGCTTCTTAAGTTTGACTGTGAGGATGTCATGGGAGATAGTGTCAAAAGCCTTGCTGAAGTCAAGGTGGACCACATCCACTGCCCTCCACTCATTGATCCATCCAGTTATGCCATGGTAAAAGGCTATCAGATTGTTCAAGCATGACTTCCCCTTGATGAATCCATGTTGACTACTCCTGATAACCTTTGTTTCCTTGACATGCTTTGAGATGGTGCCAAGAACAATCTGTTCCATTTCCTTTCCAGGGATGGAGGTGAGGCTGACTGGTCTGTAGTTACCCAGGTCCTCCTTCTTACCCTTTTTGAAGACTGGAATGACATTGACTTTTCTCAAGTCCTCAGGCACTTCTCCTATTCTCCTGGACTTTTCAGAGGTGATGGAGAGTGGCCTAGCAATGACCTCTACCAGCTCCCTCAGTACTCACGGGTCCCCATCTGGGCTTGTAGATGGATTTGTAGATGTCCAGTTTACTTAATTGTTCTCCCTAATTGCAATCATATCACTACCCTTTGAATGCACACAAATGTCTAATTCCTCCTGTTTATTCCCTATGCTGTGTGCATTGCTACACAGGCATTTCAGAGAGGGAGTTGAGCACGCAGCTTTCACACTAGAAGGGTGAAAGGCCTTCTGAATATCATCATGGCAGATAACTGAGGAACCTTTGTTCTTGCTTTGACTGGTCATCCTTATTCCACAGCTGTATGTAGTGGTTTGAATAACTGATTTCATCCCTAACATTGACATTCCAGCTCTAGGCTCATCTCTAGTGAGCCTGGTTTTATCCCCTTCCCCATTTGAACCTAGTTTAAAGCCTTCTCAATAAGCCTGGTCACCTCATGTGCAAGAATACTTTTCCCCCTTCAAAAGAGCTGTAGTTGCTCCACACATTCACTGTGGTGAAGGAGAAAAGATGTTTCAGATAGTCAGAGAATTGAATTGCCCTTTGGAGATGCTGCTTTCTTCTCACTGAAGACTGAGAGAGTTTAAGACCATAGCATGGCAGCTGGTGTCAGGCCAGACACACTTGATATGTAGACACCAGAGGGAGGGGAAATTAGAAGGGCTTTTCCCAGCTGGGGAATATATATTTACTCACTCCCTGCCAGCCTCTGACAAGAAGAAGGAAATGGAGTTGAAAAGTCGTCTGTCTTGGTTCCAGCCTACCAAACCTTTACTTCAGCAGCTGCAACTCTCCTTCAACTGTTTTCAACACTGCTGCTTTCTCAGCTTCCACTACAGCTGTTTCTGAGGCTGAACAATCACAGCATGCTTAGTCCACTTAAGAGAAGTTTATGGTGGACAAGACCACCACTGCATATAAACTGTACTGTGTGCATGTGTTCAATGCAGCGTGTTGAATTACCCCTGGAGTATACTGAACATGTGCACAAGTTCAAGTGATGTAGCAATTTCCCTTCTTCCTTCCTGTACTCAGAGAGGAGTGGTGGCTTTTAAGTAATGAATCTATGAGTATATTACTTTGAGGGTTCACATGCTCAGGCAAACCTCTTTAAATAGCTCCTTTGATTCCTAGAGAAAGTTTTCTGTCCATCTGAGTTTGTATTCTAATTAAGCTATTTCGTTAGCTTTTAATTTGGAACATGTATAAGTGGACATTATTAAGTGCATTTTAATACTGTCTAGATTAAAAAACATATTGGTGTTGGTATTATAATTCATGGTAACTCCATGAAAGCCATATAACTAATTTCATAGACACAGTAAATTGAAAAAAAATGAATCTTTCTGTGGAGTAACCTAAAAGGAAAACTATTCATTTGGTATTTTTTATTTTGGAGTGTGTCAATTTTTTTTCTGAAAGCCTTAAAGAAGTGTGCAATGACCTGCTTTTTGTTTGTTTCTATGTGATATTCCAATGTTTCATGTAGGAAATGTGCTACATTTCTTTAAGAATGCATTTCTAAGAGGCATTCCAGGCTCCACTTAAAAAAGCTGAAACATCAAAATAAAATAACATAATTCAAAACATAACTAAAATATTTGTTCTGAAATGTTCCTTTGACATGAAAAGAATTTGTTAATTTTCTCATGGGAAACACATTAATTTTCCATTGGAATTAGCATATGCCCTTGAAAAAACACAACAATTTAAACTGAACTGAGCCCTTTAGTTACTGTTTAAAAACTTTCTGCTAAAAAAGAAATGTTTGATCAGCTTTATTCATATATAGAAACTTAATAATAATTGGTCTAATTTTTAGAGCTGCTGATCATTCAGAGATTGCATTGAAGTTAATAGTAATTCAGAGGTGTTCTGCATTTTTGCAAACCAAGCCACTTGTTTTGGTTTCAAAGTACTGTTATTTGTGACTGAGTTTAAGCAATTACATCTGAAAAAAAAGCCTCAATAGATTGGTCTACCTAAAAGAATGTATGTGCTTCTTTTTCTTCCTCCTTTCCAAAATGCGTGAGGCAAGAAAGCAAGAGAAACAAACCTCTTTGTGGTTTGGCTGATGTAAAGACCACTGCTTCCTCTTCTCTTGGATGTGTACATGATATGGAGTTAGCAGAATGATGCAGAAAAATTACCTCAAACAAAATAGTTTCTACTACACAGTCCAGAGGTGGTTCAAAGTATATTTTCTGAGCCCTTACCTCAAAAGACAAGAAGGGTAAAACTCCCTTTTCATCTTAAATTAAATAAAGAATAGTTTTGTATTTTAGTAGTACATAAAGATTATTCTTCTACACAGTTCTGCCCAGAGCTTTGTGAGTTTTCACTCCGTTCCATATAAAATTTGCGGAAATTCATAATATCCTTGGTTTAAACTACAGATGGGTTTGAACTAGGAACTTTACTACAATTCTTTAGTTCTTTGAATTTGATCTAGCTTGATCCTAAGACCATTGTGTAAAACTGGCCCTGGACTATTAATGTTTTAAGAGCTGTTCCTGTCTGTTTTTCTTCAAAGTATTTGATTCAAAGCAGTCCAAACTAGTTCTGGTTTTAAAGCTACATATTAAACAAAAAAATAAAATTCACCTAAACCACATATTTGAGTTTTACAAAGTCCACTCCATTTGGGGTATTTTGGAGAAAGGAATGCAAGGTACAAAGCAGCAGTTCTTATTGAATGTATAAATATGTATTGCTGGAATTTCTTTAGGACTATACCTAACAGGGTTAAAAAAGGTAATTATAATGAGAACCAAATGTTGCTTCTTGAGACAAAAAGAATATTTTGTTTGTCAAAAATCTTATATTTTCATTTTGCCTTAGAACAGTTACAGCTGTGAAAGGGTGAGGAGACAGCAGCAGGGATGTCATGGTGTGTGGAGATAGCAGGAATCCAGAAGCAGCTGGGGCTGCAGCAGGAGTGTCAATAGCAGATGGACAGAGGATTTGATATCCAGAGGAATCACGGCTGGATGCAAGTATCCAGTGGCAGGACAGGCCATGCCCAGCATAGGAGAGCAGAAATCCAGGAAAAGGAGGGCATGTAGTCTACTGGAGCAGAGGAAGCAAGGAGAAGTGCTGGGTTGAGACAACAGCAAGTCTGAGTAATAAAAAGAGGAGGAAGGAACCAAGCTGAAGTCAGAAGCCCCTGTTTCCCCTAAAAGAGGTCCAGGAAATGTTTCTTTAAATTTGTAGCTGTTCAGGAATAGTGCAATATTTATAAGTCACTATACAATTAATCCATTTATTAACTACCTTTTCCCGCATTATTAACATTACCTTTCTCTCTTCTTTTTTAGAAAAGACAGTGGACGTCATGTTTCTAAGCCTCACGTTGTTTTGTCTCCTAATTTTCACTGGAAGTTTGCTGATATGTGCGTGTAGAAGGTAGTGTACATTTCTGGAAGGCAGTATAAATTTCTGGTGGAAGAGAGGTAAGGGTGAGGTTAAACAAACCATACAATGGTTTAAAGTAAAACACAGATCTTCTCAGATAAATTATGTTTACAAGAAGCAGTTAATTGTGTGTTTCTGACTATTATTCTAAACTAGGTGTTCAGACCTAGTGCAAGATGATGAGCCCTCTCTCTGTCATCTCAGAGCTCACATCGCAGTCACTGGAGCTCCAGTCTCACATCCTACTCTCAGATGTCTTTCTGCCACCATAAATTACATTTTTTCACCTTACTCTGACTGTTACCTCTCTTCCCTTAGTGTGACTTTACCCCATGCTTTTGCAGGGCAACAACATTAATTGTGCTAAGAAGAATTACATTTATCATGTTGCCCAATTTCATTTTGTAACTCACGGGTATTACTGATAGCAGTTGTCTACTCTCAGATGGAGACTTTACAAGAAATAAATAAAAAGAGAAGTCATGCTGATGGAAAAAATTTGCTTTATTGTACTTTTAGTACAGCAAAGTAAAGGTAGTGGTCCTACACTGTCCAATAATCAATGCAGCCAGCTGTCTTCATGACTTTACTTTTCTGCCTGGCTACGTAGGTTTCCTATTGACATGGAAGAGAAGGCTTTCTTGAACTGAAAAATAAGTTTGTTCAGGATAGGATAATAACTCAAGATGTCTTAATATTTGAAAATGGAACCTCTATCAGAAGTAAATTGATTATTTAATTAATGAGTCAATATTATTCCTTACTAGGATAAAAAAAGTTATCATGTGCTCTATCTTTCACTAAAGACTCAAGGAACTGTAGATATGGAAGAGCTAATACAAAAGTACAGAATAAAAAGTTTCCCCTGGGGCAAACAAAGCATGTAATTGAAAACCATCTACATCTAAATTTAAAAAAATATTCTGGACAATTAATAAGGGGTGACTGTAGCCTCAAGTGGTCAATTCAGCTGGTAGATCTTCTTGGTCAAAATTTACATAGCACTCCAAGCCAACAGATAATCCTTTGTGATGGTATAAAATGTTTTCATGGTTCTGTGCAGACACCACTCACACCGAAACCCAAATAGATAGACCTCAGCAAATGAATTAAAAGATGTTTCTGATGCTATGCCTGCTCTCTGTCATTCCATGTTTGTTTCCTTGTTTGTCACACTTTATAGGTAATATATTTTATTATGAAAAGCACATATAGGAGTAATTTTTTAGCTCTAGACATAGTAGCATGCCACAGGTTCTCACTTTTCTTGGAAATCGCGTTTGTGCATATCCATACAGTTCTTTCAAATCTCTAGCAGGCTAGAAACCATTCAGGCTGAAGAAGAGCTGGGAAAAAGGTTGAGAAAAATGTCTGCAGTGAAACAGAAAAGAGTAGAATGGCTTTAGAAATGCTAGATGCCTGTCTAATTGTTGTATCTATTACAAAGCATCATTGACCGATCTGTTCCTGCAGACATTTAATAACTGCGTCTGTACCACTCTTCTGTAGGTATAGATGCCTGGAAGTTATGACCATACCTGTTCCACATCCATCAGATAATATCAAAACTTGGTTAGCTGCAGATGAGACTCACCACCAGGTAGAGTGTGTATGGTTCTTTTCTCTCACTACATTGACATGTATGATTTTACTTGTGATCAGAATGGTACCACACTACATTTGGAGCGGCAGGTCATTTTTAAAACATGAAAAAAACGTATGCACAATGTTCATCTTGAAGCCAGAAGAGAGCAGAAAGCCTGTGGAGGTTACTGTACAATGATCTTAGTAGACAGGATGGAGAAAATCCTCAGGGGTATATAATCTCTACTGTGCCTTAAAATGTTTCAGCATATCCACACTCAATGGGACAACACTTAAAGGAGTGATCACCCTGACTGCCTGCAAAATAGTCAGTTATGGGATATTACATGTATAAGCACATGGACAAGTTGTCAAAGGAAAAGTTTTTGTGGAGATCTGCAAGTCATTTGATATGTTGTAGTAAATGTGCACATTCTTATAGCAAATAAGAGGAGGCTCCATAATACATGCAATGTAACCTACCCGAACTGTGCATCTACTGTTGGATAAAACGGTGTTTACTATGGAAGAGCTGATGTGCTGTATGTTCAGATGCTAGCTTTTCTCACAGTAAATTACAAGTCTTTAGTCAACTGGGCAAAACATAAAATAAATATTTGCAATATTTGTGTGGCTATCACTAATGGAGCTCCTTGGCTGATGCAGTTAATGCTTCTTATTGCTGTCATTGTGTGAGTTAGAGGAAAAAATGCATTAATCAGGCATTACTCTAGATCCATATAACTCCAGTGAAGCTACACAGTGAACTGTGCTCCAGGAAGCATGGTAAGATTGCTTCTCACATTGTTCTCCTGCAACACATTATGAGAAGGTACAGGAGTGCCCAAATTATGATTTTTTGGGGGAAATACCACTGAAATAGAAAACTGTAATGAGGATTTTCTTGTCCTATGTACCCAAAACATTTATTCAGAGCCTCTGCAGGATTTCTATTAATTTTACTCTGTCCTACTTTATTATTATACTTCACACTGTGATATCAAAATATCTTCTAGTAGTGCATTCAGCAATGTAACAAACAATTGCCAATGTGAGCTGTTATGCCATCTTCTCTCCTAGGGGAAAAATGTTTGCCTTCCAATATTGTATTTTGTGGGTTTTTTTGTATAAATATACTTACATGATTACTAACTCTGACAGAAATCATGGACCATCTCAGTTTATAAATCACAATTTGAATTGTGAGGCAAGAGGCATAGGTTGTTTTGTTTTGTTTTATTTTACCTTCTCAAAGACAAAGTTATGGAAAAACTGAGGTGTATATGCTATATAATTATATTACAAATTATACTACCGAAGTGTTTTGAGCTTGAATCTGGAGTTCATTCTACAGGCTTTGGGCTGGGTCCCAAGAGCAGTCTGTGCTCTTCTTCTTTACAGTCATCCTCTCAGAAAAGAAAAGCCCAAGAGCTCCAGAGCTGGACTGAAGCCAAGTCTTTTATTCTTAAGATTCAAAGTTATTTCTATGACACTTTTGGACAAAATTATTTGACCAAATATGACACAAAAGGTGCCAATTTACCACCCTTTCTGTGCAAAAACCATTTTGTGCCCTTTTCACCAGTAATGATGTGAAAACTAATTAATAATAACCCTTGCAGCCATCATATATAGACTGGTAGAGTATATATAACTCATCACCACCCATACTCACACCATACCATCACCACTTATATCTGTATCTTTCTCCACCCTAGAACTGCATGCACTGCTATTTAGGGGTCTTTGTATTCAATACAAAAATAAAAAATCACAGCAATCAATGATTACCACAAAAATGCATTTAATATCAATAACAGAGAAAGAAGATATTTTTGTCCCCAAACTGTTACAAACTCTGAATATACTTTTGACAGGAAGACTTCAGCATAGCTATGTAATTACTGTCTAGCTGATTACAACAAGTGGCTGAGATGACTGTTGATGGCACATCTAGGAAAGATAAACTGAATAAAACATACGGAACATATCAATATGTCAAACATTGCTGGCATCTGAAATAGCAAAGACATTAGCTTTGGACATACTGTAAGAGTTAAGAAGACTGTGGAGAATGGTGCTGAGATAATCTGTTTTATCCAACAAATAAATATAACTCCTGAAGGCTGTGACTTTGACATAAACCTTAGGTACACAGTCATATCATTCTGGAGGGTGACAAGCAACAAAATTAGGGACCAGAAAAACTAAGTAAATTTTCCTTTGAGCAACTTCTGGATTGAGGGAGTAATTTATATGATCTCTGTATTCCAGTTACATGACAGAGAAAGTAATCTGTACTAATCCCAAATACATCAAATAAGTAGGATGCTTGTAATAATATTCATAATAAAATGGATGTGGTCTACCTTGACTTCAGTAAAGCCTTTGACACAGTCTCCCACAGCATCCTCACAGCTAAACTGAGGAAGTGTGGACTGGATGACCGGATAGTGAGGTGGACTACGAACTGGCTGAAGGAAAGAAGCCAGAGAGTCGTGGTCAATGGGGCGGAGTCTAGTTGGAGGCCCATAACTAGTGGAGTGCCTCAAGGGCCAGTATTATTCAATCTATTCATCA
>NW_010200048.1:59634-60084 GCF_000695765.1 Mesitornis unicolor | reverse complement strand
GCCGGCCCAGCCCTAAACCACGACACCCTTTATCTGTTTTACAAATCCAGGAGGGAAAAATTTGTATTTTCCTTAAATAAAAATTTGTCTCATTTTTAATGCAAATTACAGCAGAAAGAGCTTTATTAACACTCCATTATCTGAACTGAAATAGGTCCAGGATACTATAGGTAATGGAAAAATCTAAGAAACATAAGTGCTAGCTAACCACAGATCCAGCATAAGTGTAAGCTGGCCAGTGCTGTCACAGCTTGTAAGCTTGTCCTGAACAAGTTGAGAGCTCATACAACCCAGATAAAAAATTCCCCTGCATCGTGTCTTCCTGGGAGCAGGTCCTACAGTATCTGTAGGTTTGGATGGAGAAGTAGTTGCCAGAAAGCATCACGCCAACAATAAGTAAAGCATGTCCTACAAACATAAAGCATGGAAATCTCCTGATGACTGGAAGTC
>NW_010200048.1:57351-59603 GCF_000695765.1 Mesitornis unicolor | reverse complement strand
TGAATATGGTCCCTGCTCCAAGAGTGGCTGGGGCATGCCACTTGATCTGTGCTAACACTGTGTCCTCACACAATGCTGCATAGAAAGCCAAAATTCCCTCTCATGGTGTGAGGAGGTATGGAAGCAGGTCAGTAATGGCCAGTATGAGGTTCAGAAGGTCTGATGCTGGTGGGGAAAGTACCAAATGACTGTGTTGCTGCTTGGTGTTTCCAGGTCCTTGATTCTGCAGACCTACTGGGATGCAAAGTCCAGTATGTTCTGAGTGCAACAGTACTGTCCCAGGACCTAATCTAGGCATGGGAGAGGTACAGCTTCCTCCATGTATCTCTGTGCCTGACCTAAGTACCAAAATAAGACACTACCTTCAAAAAGCCTAGGCCTGAGCGAAAGAAATGTGTTGTATAAGCCAATAGGCATTTCAAGGATGTGTCAGTGGTACAGGCTTTGCTAAGAGCATTAAAAGTTACCATGTATTTTTATTAATTCATTATGGTTGCTCTAGTTATATAAACAGGAAATGGAAATAGATTAACTCCTGGAGAGTGTTTTATATGGGATTATGTTTAATGCTGAAATTCCCATCAAACTCTTAACTTTTAAAATACTGATAACACAGTACATACTGTGCACTTTTTTGACCACTTGAGCAATGCATTCCCAGCAACACACTCAGAGCCCTTATAATCAAGATTGCATTTATAGGAGCTTAATTTTCATGCTATTAATCTCTCCAGTGGTAAGAGTAATTATTCAGTACTCATCAAGAAGCAACCCCATAACATGCACAGGGTGCCAGTATGTTAGCATGGTTTGAATGACCACATAGTGAGAAGAAATGTTTCTCACCAGCAAATTATTATGCAGGTCCTTAAAAAGACTGTGAATTGTATTTGCTGGATGTAAAATTCTCTCTGCTATAAGGATCATGTCATCTCTCTTTACCCCAAATGACCTCCAAAGCTTCCTCTTTTCTTCAGTATCACCTTTAAGGGCTCCCTTCCAAGAGTCCCTTTCCTTTTATGACTCTATTTCTGGTTTGTGGTTTGTTGGGTTTTTTTACCATGTACCTTTGTCCAGCACTACATTCTGCTAAGGACTTTTAATATTACACCTATTTCTCATTCCCCATGTCTCATCTGAAGCCTTTTTAACAACTCCTCCTGTGTACTGTGCAGCCCCCTTCAGGTGAGAAAGGTGGAAAAAACAACTGAATAAGGTAAGAAGCACTGAATGCTTCGTAGTGACTTGTTTTTGTGTTGAAGCCGTTTCAATTTCCAGGGAGGAAAGATACCTTTTTTACCATGAGTTTTCTTTGAAGATACATCTTCTAACCAATTAATACCTTCCACTGAAACAGATGCAGAACAATGAAAGACTAAAATCAGTGAAAAAATGGTCACTTAGATAAAATGTCCTATACCTGTTATTAATGTTCCTAAACCAACAACCTAAAGGTTGTATGTGTCTACCTTATTATCCATATATCTCATTGTCTCTTATGTTTGTTTTCTGCAGTCTCCTGTCATATATTTTGACTCTCTTGAAGATAAAAACCATCTATTTTTACTGTATCTTGTACATCCTGAGTCATGATTCCGGCTTGTAGAAATCTCTGTAATACATTTCATAAAATAATAATAAACAAAATAAATATTAGATTTCAAAAATATTGCAACATGAAAACAGTCTATACTGGTTTGGAAAATTTTTCCTCTGACCTTGATAGGCAAATGCCTGGATACTCTGACTTGGATGTTTGCTCAGCCACGGTAAATTTGAGAAGTCATCTCACCCATGAAGCTTACACAACATAATTGTGGCTACTCAGTGCTAGTTGCCACAGAGACCTTTTTTCTCTTTCTGCCATGTAACTTCAATAGGCAGCCATGGTGCCTGCCTCTGACTGCAGAGGATATAATCTGATTCCTGTTCCTTGCTCACTTGCTTAATCCTTCTAAATCTTCTTATTTCTAATTATTGTTCCATCATTTATCTCAGTCTGTCCTCCAGCTGGTCCCCTTCTCTCCATGTAAACTTTGGCTATTCCTAATTCTTCTCCACATGCGCATTCTCAACTTCTTCTTCACCAGTTCCTTCAATTCCAAGTTTATCAGAAATGCCAAGTCCTCCAGGTCAGGCAAACATATTTCCTCATCAAATAGCAATGAACTCATGTATGCCGTGTACCTGGACTCTCCTCTTGATTTTTTAAGGGGTACAACATAATGAATAAGCCTATGAATCACATTTGG
>NW_010200048.1:50621-57320 GCF_000695765.1 Mesitornis unicolor | reverse complement strand
CCTGCTGTATGAGCATTCTTGAGGGCCTGAGGGTATTATTATGTTTGCTTCAGGGTTTATTAAGACTGTGAGGAGCCAGGTTTTGAAAGAGGAATTATTAGCTGCAATGAGCCTGCCACCTCTGAGATAAATGTGAGTGATCCTGTAGGAGTCAGTATCACATGCACATTTTCTGGCTTCCTTGCATCCTCCAAAGGGAGCCAGACTCAGTGTCTCCCTTACAAAACAATGCAGTCTAGGATAATATAGTGCGAAAGGAAGGCTCATGGCATGCTCTGAGGAGCCAAACCACCACAGCTGTAAATATTATCTTTGAGTCATACATGCACACATCACACTCAGTGTAGGTGTGTTCTCTGGCTCCGAGGGCTGCACTGTCCTTGGAGAGTGCTCAGAGTTACGGTAATTCCTTGTACTACTGCTATTGCTAAGAAATATTTGTCTGTTTTAAAGATATATTGTATGAACTGGAAATATTTCTTTTTATCTCCGGGAGAGAAAATTGCTGCTGTTGTTGCATCCTGATGCTGAGAATTTCTCTCCACTACTGATGGGAAACACAAGTCTCCTTGGACAGGTAGTGTCCCAGGTTGTGCACTGACCAGAGGAGCTGTCAGAGAAGACGACTGCTTCTCTCCACACTTCACACCAGTTTGCCATATCAGGAGGGTGGCTCCTGGTAATCTGCACCTCAATGAAGGTATGGGAAAACCTCTTGAGACGGTTTGCATTGAAAGCCAAGAGGCTTCTGTAGCTTTTTGAGATGGCTACAGAAGACAACTGTCTCCTCTGTCCCCCAGGCTGGCCTGGCTACCATCCTGCTTTCTTCTGAATCCTCCTGAGCTTAACCCTTCTTTGTCCAGCACTCCATCATTTATTTCACTTCATACCTCTTCAGCCTGCTTCTTTCAGATCGCTCCACAAAAACTGACTCTTCCCTAGACCTCAAAATCATTAGGCCTTTGCAGAGTGTGTATGCAGCTGTATTCATGGCCAGATACAAGCTCTGACTGACAGTCAGTAAGGCCACGCTGAACGTTAATGTGTAAGCAATGAGGAAACCATTGAGTGTGACCTTGAATCCTAAGCTAACATGACAGTATAAACACAGTCCCAGTTACTGCTCATGTGCTCTCTGCCTGTTTGAACAATCTCCCTCTTTTACTCTCAGACTGCCCTATTCCCCCTCACCAAACTTTCATTGCTTCCTCCATCATTCCTCACTTTCACTCTGTGATTGGAGACCTTTTAAGCAAGTTGAATAGAGGTATTCAAACAGTACAGAAAGGCCACTAAAAAGCACCTGGTCCTGAATGGCTTCACATTCGCTCATGCCATAATGAAGTTCAGAGTCTGTATGTGGATATTCAGAGGCCTCTGAATTTTTTTATTTAGTTGGTCAGTGATTCCTTAAAATCATTTCAATACAGTCCTCAGTACTCACCTGTGTAAGAGAATTGTGAATTCCTGTCCCCAGTGCCATGATATTGCCTAGTCATCCTTCTATTTGAATAGCCAACAGATTAATCAGCACTGGTTCTCCAAAATATTGACACAAGTCACTTTTGCACCCTCAACCATGGCAGACAGAGTTAGAACCCAGCAGATGCCTCAAATCCTGTTTCACTTACTTATGGACAGTAGAGGGAAGAACTATTATACTAAATAGTTTTTAATTAAATGGTAAGGCTTTTGTTTCCTGCTTTGCCTTCACAAAGGGTTACCAAATTTCAGCCTATTCCCCAATCATTACCATTACTCTTCATTCTGATAATTGTTTTACGAGCAGGAAATCCCACAATTTATTATGTTATTTTTTAATGAAAATATAATCACAACTAACTCATTCATTTACTGTGAAACTAAAGAAGGCAAGAAGGAACCATAATCGCAGCCATCAACTCAGTCTAAAAGTGACAACTCTGAAGCTAATTTAATTTGAGATTTAATAAGATTACAGAAACTGTATTATATTAATTTCCATTTCCACTGCCTCAGCAGTCAGCTAGCACTGGACAGATGGCGACATACCTAAAACATTTTTTTGCCCCGTACGTATACTTTCTCCAGTAATTTACTTTAGCATGACATGGCACATATGAAGAAAACAAAAATCACAATGTCTATTAGGATTGTAGAAGACTGGTCTCAATTAGGGCTTATATATAGCCATATAAATTTATTTTCTTATGGTTTTTCAGAGAAATTACTTTTCAATATCTGTTCCCCAATAGCCCTCACAAGCCTGGTCTTCATGATGGACTACGCATCCTACTTGATGGATCACCAAGAGATGGCTTATCACGGAATAAATAAACTGAGCAATAGAGAGTGGCAGACCAACAAGAAACCTAACTAGAAATTGTATCAAATCCTTAACTGCATATCTGAGTTTTGATTTTCGACAATTTTTGTGTTTAAAGTCAAAACTTTTGGTTTTCCCCTTTTACCCAAATGTTGGTATTTTCCAGTCAACTCTAGTCCCAGTCCTAGTGATATTCTGACTCTTGTTACAAATGCCTCATCTAGACTGCATATTTTCTTTCTATTTTCAACTTTCATTAATTATATAAGAAATGCTGTAATCTTTTTAGACACCAGACTGTTCTGGTGTAGACAAACAAGGATTATACTAGCTGTTCTTTTCAAAGTTCAACAAATTTAATACGTTTACAATTCTTTTCCCTCTTACAAACCTGGCCACCTGTGACAAAGAGGAAGTGTAACCAGCCATTCAAAATATAGTGTGTTTTAGCACTTAGGTTAGGGTAATGTGCTGCCCTTTATATAAGCTACTGAATACAGCAATAAAAAATATGTTCTAACTGTACTGTGGTTTAGTGGGTACATGAAAGAAGCAGAACTAATCCTAGTTCTGGTGAAGTCTAAGAATACCAGGGACAACAACCTAATGTAGTATTCGCCGAGGTAGGTGGCTTGCGGGATCAAGCAATACAAATGAATTCTTTATTGAGGAAGAAAAGGAGAGGCAAGAAAGCATAATCAACATTCAGGAATGTATCTGGAGAAGGAGCAAGACATCTGGTATTTTAGAGGATGCAATGGAGGGAATAAAAAAGTAGGCAGGAAAAAAGACTAGGATGAGGAGACAAGCAGAGATGTAGAAAATGGGAGATCTATAAAGTTTATGTAAGTGATCCTCAAGTTTCAGTTGCTAGAAAACCATGCCTGCAGCACTCATTTCCTAAGAGTCTGCAAAGTCAAGCAGTTGGTATGGAAAAATCAGAAGACCACTGAGTCAGAGTAAAGACCCTGTCGGCACAGTATCCTGCATCTGACAATGATTGATAATGGTTCCTTAGAGAAAAAGTAGAAGAAAGACAACAGGAACCAAGTGACCTCTACCAACTATGTCCTTCCTGCAAATAGTTGCTTGGGAGGAAGGCTTTCCTGAGACAGAGGAAAGTTAGCAGTCATAAATGGATCAGTATCTGATTACCTTGTTAAATAGACTGTATTTGGCTATCCATAACAACAATTTAATATTTTCATTCTGATTTGCAAAATAATATACACCAGTTTAAATTTTATAAGCTTCATGTCTATCAACATTTTAGTCCATCTTACCATGAGGAGCAGACTTTCCAAAAATCACAACTCAGATGGACACTTCCATAAGAAGGGTCGGATTTGGTACCCTTCCTGTGCCTAACAACATGGGGCTTCAAGCCTGGCCATGTTACCTTGTTACCATGTTAGTCCACCTCTGGATTTATGGCTGGCTCATCTATCCACCTAAGTGAGCTCAAAATCTTCTGAAGCATACTTACATTAGCCAACTCCCTCTTCTATACCTACGTGACACATAAAATGGCCAAGTGACTGGAAGTTCATGCTGAGCTATGAAGAGGCAAGTCCTGCATCTAGGAGAGAAATGAACACATAATTTTATCTCTTTAACAAGCTATCCCTGCTGTAGAAATAGCTAAAGTCAGTCCAGAATGGGAGCATGCAGAGAGATAACAATCTCTTATGATTATACTTTTCCTGGGGGAACTGTCAATTTAACTGGTGAATCTATATATATATTTATATATATATATACACATCACACTACACTATAATATACTTGGAATAAGAATGTCCCAAACCCTTCACTCTTCACCACCACCCTTACAAACAAAGGGCTTGGAAAGATATGGCACCTGGAAGAGTTCAGGCTCTCTCCACTGCCACCAACAGAGCACGTGTTGTGCTCAGTACAACTCTAAAAAGAGTCAGTTTCAACTCCCAACCACTTGCCTGGGTGAAAAGCAAAGGAAATCTGAATCACCAGCACCAAAATGATCATGGTTTCCTACTAAGCTACCTCTACTGCTAGTCTGCCACAGGAAACCAGAGACTTTCACATATTAGCTGCAAAAGTCAATGATTGAAGATCTGGTGAAAATAAAAATAATGATATGAAAATAATATAAATATTTCTAAAACTAGATTTTTTTCTTCAAATTAGGTGTTTTATTCCATACCTTCAGCCATTGATTTTAAAACGCCAGAAAGCCTGACTCTATACGAGCAAACTTCATCGCCTTCCATCAGTGCTTTTAAAACATCTTAGGTCACCTCGGATTGTCTACTGCAATTTCTAGATAGGCTGATTTCCAATAGTGTCAAAAAGGCAATCCAAGCAGCGTGCTCCTCTCTTTAGTTTTTTTCCACTCCAGTGAAAAAGTTGTCTTTTTTTTTTTCTTTTCTGCACTGAGCTTGAGGCTGTTAGATCGCTGAATGCTACACCAACCTGCATGACTTCCAACACCTCATAGTGAGCCATTTATGTCTGAATGATTGTTTCAAATCAAAGAGTGCTGTGAGTGAGTGGTGCCCAGGCTCCCTGCAAAGGCAGGTCACAGGACCTAACTCAGTGCTTCTGCAGGCACATATAAGCAGCAGGCACAGCAAATCCCACCAGTCTCAAAAGAGCCATATTAATGGCACATACCACTATTAGCTATGTTGGACACACCTGAGTCTTTTCTATGTCATGCATGGAGCATTTCACCTTGTCATGACTCATTCCTAACTGATGTCATTGTGAAGGCACCTCCATGTGAGCAGGGAATCACTATGGACCCAAGGAATAGCACTGGCACACTGGTCACCATCACTATACTTCTGAGGCCCACAGCCTACCCTGCTCCCTGGTCATGCCATTTAACACCCATATACAGACTGTATATTGGACGTTTTTTGCTTTAACTACAATAAGTATCTCTACTCTCACCAGCATGAGATTGGGGCTTACTGAAAGAAAATTAAAAGGTAGTATTCTTGCAGAATTATCTTTTTGAGAAGAGATGTATTGCCCCACTCTACTGAGATCCATCATATCCCACCTAGCCAAAGACCTGCAAATCTGAAGCCTGTTTTCCTGTCTTGAGTTAGGAATGTTGTGGGATAGGCAGAGTAGTCAATATCAACAGCAACCAGAGCAGACAGAGGTCTTACACCTGGATCCTGAGCATCTGCAAGCCCCATAGACTACAAACCTCATTTCTCCTTAGAAGTTTGATTTTACAATGTATCTGCACATAATTAAACACTCACAATTTCAAATACCACAGTATAATAACAGTTAGCCCATGCTGGATTCCTTTTAAAGCAACCACCCTCAGATTTGGATAGCATTCTGAAAAATGGTAAGCTAAACAGTTTTAGCTATCTTTACAAATACAGTGAGAGGAAAAATGAAATTACTTTTACAAGCAAAGGAGAATTTCCTTTTCAATAATTCCAGGAAAAACTATTCTTATGGCAGTGATTATTATAGTAATAGGAAATAGTATAGACTTAACCTATTTTCATTACAGTCTTAAGACTGCAATTTTGTGGTTGTAATCTAATGTCATGCCTTTGCTATTAGTAGATTTTCTCCAGAGTCCAGGCAGAAGTAGACCTCAGGAATATCCTGTTTTTCTGGCACCAATTTAAAATATAATTCCCATTAGATTGGTGCCTCTTTTTATTAATGTGTTTTTTTTCTAGAATTAAATACACTTTACCTTCAAAAGAAATGTTGTTACCTTTGTTTTAAACAAAGCACCTTCAGATCCTATTGCCAGAAACAACATTCTGTCATTCATATCTCAAAATTTACTTTGTGATATGGTGATCATCTACCTGCAAGTCTGACATTTAAATGAAATGGAGAGGAATGGAGTGCTGTTCCTGGAACACCTTCATATCCACCCTGTTCTTCCTATCCAAAGTCAGCAGCAAAGATCCTTGTGATTTCAATGGGAGCAAGACTGGGTCATCAGAACATCAGCATTCAGGCACAGGGAACAGAGCTTTTTTTCTGTAGTACAAATCATGCTAAACACAACAGTTGCGCCAAATAAACACTAAACACTAATAGCAATGACGAAACCACATACAAGTGTTGTGGCTTTTATTTGGTATACTTAATAAAACCATATATTTCCACAGATTTAAAGCTGCCTCCAAAACAACTCTAACTGAGGGGGCAGCTCCATGTCAGAGGGAGAACTGGAAGATTAACTTGTTTTAAGAAAGTATGATGAGTCCAAGACAGCCCCTGCATGTGCCGGAGTACACTGGCTTCTCGCAGTCATTACAGTGTCGACCACTTTTCCCCTCTATAGTCATCCCTCTGCAGCATGGAACCGAAGGGATGTCCCCTCTCTCTGCCCCCTCATTTTGTCCCCAGCAGGGCAAGGG
>NW_010200048.1:1220-50590 GCF_000695765.1 Mesitornis unicolor | reverse complement strand
GCTGAGACTGGAACAAAACCTGCACCTCAGACATACACAGCCCAATCTTCCTCAAACTCCCAAGTAGATTTTCAAATGAAATTTTGCCCCTCGCTGATGTATTATTGGGTAGGATTTTATGTTGGGTTTGCTTTTTTCCTTCTTTTTAAGCCAGGAGCAGATGGCTTACCAGTCTGATTTCATTCTCAGCCCCTGTATTGCCTTCATGGACCACACCATAGCCACAGTATGGGGCAGTTTCAGAGCCTTCCGATGCATAATTGTCGCAGCTATTCTGAACCATGAAGTGAGATACTGACAACAGCAAGCTATTTTAAGTTCTGGGCTTATTTCTACCCAAGGTTTTCTTCTACATTCAATTTCTTCTTAAGCTGTGAACCATTCAAACTGCACTTTTCATACAGCTGAAAGCAGATTTGATTAATATGATTTCTTTGTGAAAATCTGAGAAGATTAAGGAGCAGTGAAGTAGAGAACATATGCCCTTTCTCAACATGCCATTCTCTAACATTATACAGGGGTCTGCAGATCCTTCCAGTCATTATATTGTTCCCAATAGTGGTATCTAAATAGAGAAAAATCTATCATCAGGGAAGAATTTCATTTTTTTCATATTATAGTTTCAATCTTATGTGCAGGTCAACAAATCTGCAGCTGTGTATTGATTTCATTCTGTAACTAGGCAGGAAAGGCCACATTTCAAGGGAGCATTTGCAGATTGTTTTTCCTTTGTGTTACAGAGTCTTTTTGTGATGGTCCCTTAGAAAAAAATTAAGACTGGACATATGACTTCTATAGTCAGTGAAGCACAAAGCCAAATAAATATGTTTACAGGCACATCAGCTAACTGTTCTTTCTCTGTGTATCCCAGTGTTACTAACCATGGAAACACTTTCCAAAATCAGTGAGGGGAAAAAAAATCTGTCCGGTATTGATTGAATATGGTTTCTCATCTGTCTCATGACCTTTTCCATCATATATAATTAGAAATGGAAAGGTCTTAGCTGCATGCTTGCAGTACCCTCCAGAATACAGATACAAGGTTTGGTTTAGTGCTGTGATAAAATGAAGGCACACAGTCCACAGATTCTAGGGTATGGAAGTGCCAGTATTTAGACCTGAGAACAGGAAATACAGACTTTCAAGCTGATGCAATATAGTATTAGCAACTGTCTTAACTGTTTTGGTGTAGTATCTTGGATTGGATTGCACACTGTGAAGGTTGCATATGGTTTGCAACAATGTACAGCACAGGAACACATCAAACCTGTTGCTCATATGATAGGATCTTTGTTACTTGCTGCTGCAGGGATGTTTCTATGTCAGCCCATCAGTATGATTTGCTAACCAGTGTTTGAGGAGATGATTATTATCCTTGTTTCTAAAAGCATTTATGTGAGTCCCCTGTGGTGAGTCAAGCTGCTGTTTCTGAAAGTCTGAGACTTTGGGCAGCCATGCTGACCACAGGCTCTGTGCAAGCTTAGTGCAATAGCATTTCTGATTTTGACATTTACATTTCCTTGCTTTTGGCTGGATTTAGAAGGTTTGCATGAACGTAATTTTGAACTGACCCTGACCCCATATATACATAAGGAATTACACCACAAAAGCATTTGACTTTCCCAATGTGAAAAGCAGAGATGTTGGTTGTGGGATCACCATAGAAAAGTTAAACATATTTCACTTTCCGATACAGCTCTATTTCCACTTTGATGTGAAAATATTCTAGCAAAACATCAGAACAGTTGTTATTGAATATCATTGCTTTGGAACAGATACTCCCTTCCAATACTGGGTAAGCTTGTAGCTCAGTAGAATGTGTTTGTTGGTTCACTATTTGTAGCTCCTGTGCAAAATTGCTTAAGAAACTGATTAAGGACGAGTAAAATAGATCTTCAGTACTTAGGATGCTGGATTAGTTCAGATGATAAGCAGCTGTCACCCTCTTATGGTTAGCTGCTGGTGTCTGTGTGGTTTCCAGTGGACAGCTGTCCATGCTGCACAGGACACGATTAAAATTGGCACAGACCCAGATTGAGAAGCCATTGAGGAGTCCACATGATGGGTGGCTGAAGAGACCGATCTGATCTTTGAGACTGTCATCCCCTTTGGAAATCTTTTCCCATAATCTGCATGAGGCTGTGGACAATAGGAGCATGACATCTGATTAATAATACTATGCCTTTCAAAAATCATACACACACACTCAAACCCACTTTTTTAAAAACAGCTGATATTCCTTCCTGATTTCAGATACCTGCTCAAACCTCTGATGACTCTGATGGGTATGAAATTGTCCTGTCTGTGAATCAATGCAGCATAATTTCTTTTGGCATCATTATAAATTATTTCAAACATAGCTGTGAACTGAAATAACATTTCACAATATAGTATATACAGGCTGTATTCTAGATAAAGTTCTTCTGGTTTTTTGACCAGAAATATATCTGGATAGTAAAACAACAATATTACTATCAGTCTGCCAGCAAAGTTAGAGTACACATCTCGAACAGTTTTTCAGTGTGGATGAAACATGTAGGAATGAGGATTCAATGCAACTATAAAAACAAATAACCTCCCCTCAGAAAACATCATCAGATAGAAAACAGGGTTAGTGTTGTTTGTAAAGCTCCAGTCTTCTTATAAATTAAATAAATATAAATAAATAAATTGTTTGCCTGCAAAAGACATGATATAATGCCATCTTCTGGTTAAAATGCGAAGAAAAATATACCAGTTTTGTATTTAACTTTTTTATCTATTCTCACATGGGTTTAACTAGATCATTCTGTGTATAGTTTTACAATAACCATGTCATTAAATCCTTTGCCCAATTTTGTTGGCACATCACAGGATCTCCACTATGGAACTTACTGGAGCAGTCCAGCTTAGACTAAAGGCATAGTCTCGCTACTCAACAGTTAAAGTTTAGTGCAGATTTGCATTTTAAGACAAGAATCTATTTATTTCACACATGAGCAATGGGGTTTGGCCTCCAATTTTAATACACTCACTTTTCATAGACTATATGATATTTTTTAACGTTTCCTTGTTCAAAGATTTAATTACTTTGGCAGCAAAAATGTTTTAAAATCAGGCCTTTGTGAATTTTCTCTTGAGACCCTCATGTTATTGGAGTTATATAGCTATAAACTTGTAACTCTGCAATATGCAGAGACTTTTTCACAACAGCTTGGAGATAAGAAAGATTTAAATATTTTCCAGTTTAACTAAAATAAGAATCATTTGCCACTAGGGAAGCCAGCAGCTATTTTAGGATCATAGAATCATAGAATTGTTTGGGTTGGAAGGGACCTTAAAGATCTAGTTCCAAGCCTCTGCCATGGACAGGGACACCTCCCACCAGACCAGGCTGCTCAAAGGCCCATCCAACCTGGCCCTCAACACTTACAAGGGGGGGGGATACAAAACTTCCCTGGGCAACCTGTTCCAGTATCTCACCACCCTCACCGTAAAGAATTTCTTCCTAATATTTAATCTAAATCTATCCTCTTTCAGTTTAAAGCCTTTATCCCTTGTCCTATCACTACATGCCCTTGTGAAAAGCCCATTTCCAGCTTTCTTGTACATCCCTTTCAGGTACTGGAAGGCTGCTATAAGGTCTCCTCAGAGCCTTCTCTTCTCCAGGCTGAGCAACCCCAACTCTCTCAGCCTGCCTTCTTGGTCCAGCCCACTGATCATCTTTGTGGTCCTCCTCTGGAGTCGCTCCTCTGGTCCTTTTGAACAGCCAAGTGCTTTAAAATGGTGACAGCTCAAGGTAAAGATAGTACTGCTGTATATTGAAGTTAATAGTTAGAAGAGACCCTAAACACAGATGCATGTACACACATATCACCATATTGAATTTCTCCAGTACTCTTCAGTCCAGAGCCATTACCTGCCACTTTTGAAGAAACTATGGGACTAACTTCAAGATACTGAAGTTCTCCCTAAAACTTTCAGTTATTCCAGGATAATGTATAAGAAAGGCATACCCTTTGTGTATCAGTTTAGTGTCCCATCACTTCACTCCCAGACGGCACAGTCCCATAGTGAACCGTGGTCTCTAGAAATCCTCTCTACGGAGACAAGCAAAGAGAGAAGCCCAAAGGGGATTTGAACATGACAAGTAGGACTGGTGGTGTTTCCCGGTTCCGATTCACTGCCTTATTCTGGAGTCTCACTTGCCCTATTCATATCCTCTGTACACACCATGTGAAGGGGAAAGTGGGAGAGGTGTGCAGGGAGAGAAAACTGCCACTGCTCCAGAGTAGCAGCATAGGGAAGCTCCATGAATGCACCAGTATGATCCAGCCCACAATTATTGCTACAAATTTCTACAGCTTTAGACTTACAAATATCAGAATTGCCCCCAACAGGTTGTAAATTCCTGAACAAGAGTCTGAGTTCTTTATATGATATAAGAATAAAGCTGATCAATGGAGAGAATTATTGTATTGTAAAAGTACAGCAATGAGGGCACTGTGACAATTACTGGATATTTATTCAACTGAATTTCCTCAAAGAATTTTAATGAGGATTTCACACTCCATAACCACATGCTTCAGATTCTGTCACTAAAAATGCTAAACGCTTCTGTTAAAGTAATGTGACACTGCTTTTACTGCACTATTCCTTGCAGGGGAATGACATTTTAGTGAGATGAGAGCAGGACCGCTTTTTTCAGAGGTCTTGGGAATGTTTACAATTACTTTATGTTGTGGCTGAATCCCTCAGTATGCCACTGAATCCAGAGAAAAATGACAATGTCAGCCCCATAGTGGAACAGCTGTGGAAATTCCTTCAGCTTTCCATGTCTGAGTTTTCCTGTGTTCTCCATGTAGCTGGCAACTACATTGTGTGTAATGCACAAGGAATGCTTATGGGGGGATAAAAAGTGGCAAAATCCATCAATCTTATACAGAAAGTCCCAAAGTTAAACTAATTTATTTGCAGTTATTGATTGTTACGATTACAGAAAAAATAAGTTTTTGGTTCCCAATGCTTAGATTTCACCTCATTACTATGGCAGTGGGATTTAAATCAGAGGATCAATTAAGAGTTTGGAAACTCCATCTATATTCTTGACTCAGCCACTGATCATGGTGTACCATGATCTTCACAGGCTTCGGTTTTCTATGCTTTTCCCCCATTCTTGTTCTTGCAGATTGTAGTGTTTCCAGAAAAGACTTTCTTTCATGGGCTTCTACCGTGTCTGTTCAATGAAGTGCCAAATTCATTGAAGACTCTAAGCTTAACTATACTATACATAATAACATAATAACCCATAATGCACAGAAAACATCTTTCACAAACCGAAAATTAGAGTTTGCTGTTCCAGACTGCCATTACTTTCCTGTGCTTCTGACATGGGCTGCTCTGCAGTTGTTCACACAAATGTACCAGAATTTTCAGACAACATGGCAGTGTTTAAAATGCAAAAACTGAAAATAACTTTCAGGTAATCTGCACTAAATCACTCATTGCTGTGGTCATTTATGTATTTCCACATATATGGCATGGTCTGCTTTTTCTGCTTGGATGTTTAAGGTAAGTAATCACAAAAAAAGTAAGTAGTGCTCTGTGATCTCCTTGAACACAACAATATACATTTAGTTTTAAAGAATTAGTGTTTCCATAGATGTTTATGCCAGACCACTGCAATTTATAGCTCTCTGAGGCAGAACTGAAATTTCAAATTTGGGCTCTTAGTGTAAGTCTACTACATTTTGTAAGGTTAGACCAGAAATTAATATAGCCCAGTAACAGAAAATTACTATCTGCCGCTTTGGGTTTGGAAATGAGTTGTGAAAAGAAAATTACTTTCATATTGCAAACTTCAATGTCATGGTAACTAAAGTCTTGATTGCACAGACATTTCTTGTGAATGACTCTTCCTCATTCAGTCAGTGCCACTGATACCAATTAAATAACTGGGTAAAAGCAACTCAAGGGAATAAAACCTGCAAGATTTTTCCACACCAGCAATAGGCCATACTTTTTAAAAAAGGGTATCAGGGAAGCACCACAAACTAATATAGGTGTGGATCTTTGGTTGAAGAGAATCCTCACTATTGAAAAGAGGAGGAAAATAAAAGACAAAATTCTGAACTGTTGGCTGAAAGGGAAATCACAATGACCAATAGTGAAGCAATAAAAATGCAAAAAAAAAAAAGAGCAAGTGTCAAATGTCATGGTTTAGGGCTGGGCCAGCCACTAAATCCTGGACAGATGTTCTCTATTAACCCCTCTCCCCTCCCCAGAAGAAAAGATGAAAGAGAATAAGGGAGAGAGACTTTACGGGTTGGAAAATAAAACAGGTTTAATAAAACAATAATACTAATACTACAGGATAATATTGTAAATAGGAAAATAATGAAATATATACAAATATGTACAAATATATATACAAAACCAATATAAAATCCTCCCCCACCCTCCCCCCAATGACGAATACGTCACCAGAGGCTCTGTAGAGCAGGGCAATGGAAAAGTCCCAGACCAAACTCAGCAGCAGGTGGGAGCAGGATGCAGAACACACAAATCAGGATCTGAGGCAGACAAACTAGCAGGGTTCTGCTCAGTCCTAGGCCTCTCAGGATCGAGACGGACGGAAGGGTCCGAGCTGGAAGGGCTCCAAGATGGAAGAAGGGTCGAAACCCTTGTGATCCCTCAGTTTTATACAGAGTATGACGTTATGTCGGATGGAATACCTAGTTGGTCAGTTTTGGGTCTGCTTCCCCCCTTGTAGGCACAGACATGGCACCCATGATTAGACAAAATGACCTTGAGCATATCTTCTAGCAGCGCATACTAGAAAAACATCCTGCTAGTTTTCAGCAAGTTAAGCCAGTTAAAAGAGACTGAGCTGAAAAGTAAAATCACTAAATAGAAAATTAGTTCTATTTAGCTCAAACCAGGACAGTCAAAGCAGATGATTATTAAATATGGCAATATGTGTTTTGGAGCAGTTATGAATTAGTCTAAAACTCTTGAGTAAACTTTCTGGAGTAAACTATAATGGTTCAGAAACTTTACATGAATCCAAACTCTCCAAATCTCTCTCTAGAAGATGTGCTGCCTTTAAAGGGACCCTCAGCACTCTGATGAAGGTTGATAAACTCTAAAGTTAAATCTGGGTGAAGACTTTATGCAAGTATAGACTACACACATCACAGAAAGCAGCATAGGATTGGGGCCTTTAAATTATAAATTGCTTTGGACAGACATAGATTGTGTCTGCTTTCCTTTGGGAGGTAGCTGTCACTCTGTTGGCACAATAAAATGGCAATTAGTGATAGCAATGGTTTTGAGGTATTGGTGATCCAGGTAAATACCTCCAGCTTCTACCACACGGAGAATACACGTTGCTGCATGTCCATGCATGGCATAGCAGAGGCCAAAGAACAGGCCCTCTCCATATCTCCAATCACAATCACATCCATGCATGTAGATTTAGGGAAGATTTAGACTAGATATTAGGAAGAAATTCATTCCTGTGAGGACACTGGAACAGGTTGCCCAGGGAAGCTGGAGATGTCTCCTCCTTGGATGTGTTCAAGGCCAGGTTGGACAGGGCTTTGAGCAATCTGCTCTAGTAGGAGGTGTCCCTGCCCATGGCAGGGGGGTTGGACCAGATGATCTTTAAGGTCCCTTCTAACCCAAACCATCCTGTGATTCTATGTAAAGGAACAAGCTACGGGCTGAAGCACTGCCCTGCCCGTGGAGAGGGTGCAAAACACCCCCCTGGCCTGGGCATGGCCAAAGGGTTAGTGGGCTGCAGATTGGATGGCAGGAATGAAGCCACCTTGTTTTGAGTGGGAAGAGAGTGGGTGCAAAGCACACAGTGCCATTTGGTCTTGGGGTAAAAAGATGGGGTTTGGCCTATTTTATGTACTAGCCAAAGGGTTTTCCGTGAGTGAAGAAACATCTCTAAATAGCAACAGCAACATATCAGCAGTAAACCAGTGCAGAAACCAGCCTACAGCAGTGACTGACATCTGCTGCTCCAGAGGAAGGTGGAAAAGGGGACTTGGCTCAATCAGAAGTACCACGCACTGCATGGGTGAGAGAAAGGCCTTGCTAATAATGTCTGTGGGGACTGTCACATTCCTCGAGCGCACACCACCTCACACACCTCCCAGGTGTCTAGCTAGAAGAAAAGGGATGACAGCTCTGACTCATGGGGATTCACTCTCTCACAGGGGAGCTGCCTTCCCTCACAGCTCTTGCTCAAATCAACTTGCAAATAAGCGTGTGGGGAGCTCACTCCTCTGCATGGCCAAGCAAGATTAGAGACAGGATTTCATTTGTGCTGTCCGTTTGGCAAGCACCCACTGAAGTAACTGATTACACAAACAGTCAGTTATTCTGCTAAAATAAACTGCATTTTTTTAAAGGGAATCATCAAAGCAAATTTTCCATGAAAAATGTTATTAAACTTATTTAGTTTAAAAGAATTTATCAGGGACTAAAGGACTCAAAGAAAGAGAAGAATTAGGGAAGCCATAGCCAGTCAAAAAAGAAGAAAAAAGAAGGGGGGGGGAAAGGGAAACTGATTTCATCGGAATGTTTTCCTTAAGCTGGGGGAGTCAAAACTATCATGAACAAGAAAGGGAAAATGTGGCATCTGCATTAATCGGCATTAAGCACTTAAAACAAGAAGCTTCAGTAACTGTGCAAATGTAAATTTTTGAACTTTTCTTTTCTATCCTCCCCCATTGATATTCATGGGGCAGTAACCATTATTTGCAAACAAAGATAAAAAACAGTATTTACTCTTGCTGGAAAATGCAGCTATAATTTATTATGAATGCATTCAATTTGGTGTGAACCACTTTGTGAAACTTTCATAATATAACCCAAAACAGAGTTAGATAAAAAGGTAGAAGGCTTTTTTGTTCAGTCACTAAACAAAAAGGAAAACAAAATGTAATCAGTTAAATTTGAATCAAAAGAGACATTTTATGCTTTTGGTAAAATAGGGGATTTTTTTTAGGATCAAACAAATCTATAATGATTTTTGCTTTCATTTTAAAACCTTTTCTTTTTATAGTGGGCCATTATTATATACTAAAAAGGTTATTTTGAAATAGTCAAAAGTAAACATTCTCGCATTTCTAAAATTAAACTTTTTTTTGTCAGAAAAATCGGCAATTAAACACTTCTTTTTTATAGAAGATTTTTTTTACTCTTTATTCAGCTGAATTTATCTGCATATTATTCATATACACAAACAATTTTAGTCCCATAAAAAGTTCTGTACTATTAGCCCAAAACATTTCTCACAATTTAAGTAAAAACCAGGAGCTACTTCCTAGTCGTTTGGCATTCAATTTTGCACCTGAAAATTCGGGACATATTTTGAATATGACTGTTTATTTGCTTGGCTTGGCTTGAGTTTGCTTGGTTGAGTAAAACCAGACCAAGTTCCAGTAGATCCTGGAGTGACTCATATATTTGGCTAGAAACTCCTGAATGCCTTTAAAACAAGTTTTATGCTGAGTACTTAAATCTTTCATCTGGTGAGAATGACTCTACTGATGAGGTCTACTGGCTTTGAAAGATGTCAAACACAGGACAAGTTCATCCAGTGCTTCTTAGAACACAGGAAAAATGAAACTTTACCACCCCAAATGTCAGGATTCAGAGCTGGGCTACATCCATCAGAGGTGGCCTGATGAGAAGTCAGCCTTTATGGCTGTGGTAGAGTGGGAAAAACAAGGGAAAGACTGTTGCTGGAAATGGACATCCTTTCTCTGTTCCCAAGACTAGCAACTGGTCCAGACACCACAGAAGATGGAAACATGAGTTTCAAGCGATGGCAGAGTGAACACAGGCAGAGACACATAAAGATGATCATAAGTCAGACCAAAGGATCATTTGGTTCAGCATCCTGCCTCTAGCACACTATGAGCTCCAAGATTTCTGAGCCAGAAATGACATCCTGTAATGGTTTCTTCTTCTGTGGATTTATCTGAACTTTTGAAGTCAGATAAACTTCTGGCATACTCAGAATCCTGTGTTAAGGTCATCAACAATTACACTACTCTTTCTGCAAAAAAAGCCCTGCTTTTGTTTGTCAAATCTGCTACTCCATGCCTCTATTTGTGCTACCTCCCTTGTGCTACTCACGATTTATAAATTTATAGTCCATCCTGTACAACAATGATCTCTGTGCGTTTTCACTGGAGCATCAATCAAGAAAACCAACCAGTTCTCCTTCTGGTTCCTTTTCTACCTCCAAACTTGCTACTTAAACATGCCAGGGCCATTTTGTGCCATAGCACTTAATTTCCTTAAGAGCATTTGATGAAAACCTCCTCAAAATCCCTCTGGAAAACCCAGTAGAACGTATCAACTGGATTTTCCCATCCAATGCTGACTGATACCTTCAAAGAAATCCACATTCTTAAGAATAATACCCTATGTAAACACAATGCTTGTGTCCTACTCAGTAAATCATATGTAAGGATCTTCACTGGTTGTATTATTTATTATAACTATTACTCATTTGCTAAATGCAGATGTCAGATTAACTAAGATTTATAAATCCTCAACTCTCCCACTAAGCCTTTTTTTTTCCAAATTGTGTCATTTTCTTTTCATAAGCAAAGGGGAAATACTAGCAGACTGTATGCCACAACTAATAGTTCACTCATTTCATAGTTAACTTCCTATGTAACTCTTAAGTAAGCACCATGTGTTCTGGCTGATCTGTTACTATTTCTAGTTAAAACAAGCAAACAAACCCCACAATTTCTAACTATAATTATCCATTTTCTTTGAAGACCTCTTTTATTATTTTACCAACACTTTGTTTTATAACAGATCTTCTGAGATGTCCCATTTAAAAATACGCTGGAGCAAAAAGCCATGTAGCCTCCTACTGTCAATACGGCTTTAAACAATTAATTTATTTGTTCTGTTGGATCATCTGTTGTTCCCTGCATATTGTCTCATGCATTTGAAAGAGCATTTTAAAAACGCTTTAGCAAAAAGTAAAAGGATGGCCACCCCATTAACTAAATCAGCTGCAGTACTTTCCCATCTGTGCTATTGTCTTAAATTAACACAGGAAAAAAAAGAGATGTAATAAAATATTATTCAAAAATAATTATTTCTTTCTTAATGTCTAATGATGATTGTGTTGATGGTAATTTTGACTTCGCAACATTTATTTCCATCACATAACAGCTATTTACATACAGCCAACGCAGAGAGGGGGAGGATAGGTCAACCTGCAGTGGAATTTTCAGGGAAGATTCGTGGAGCACACACCCAGTGCACACTACTCATAATCCTTCCCCTCTTCCTCCTTTGGGGCGATTACTGACAATAACTGTCTTTGCTACTCAGGCAAAACTCTTTATCTTCTTCACCTTTCCCAAAGCGTCTGTGAACTCTGAAACACAATCTGGCTCCATTTGTTTTATTTACAAAATATGACAAGTCAGCATAAACATTCCTGTCTCAAGCAAGCTCAGTTTATGATTTAAAATGGGGTAAAAGTATAGATTGCTGAACCTAACTTTGAAGTTGCCATATTTAAGTTAAACATTAGTGAAATCAGAATCCTTTGTTTGAAGCAGGGGTTGATAAATAAAGGAAAAAGGAATAACAAAAAGCAGATTAAAATACACAATGTCTACGTGTATTTGCTTAGACAAGAGTGCTTCCCACCACTCAGAGACAAAGGCATTACCATCCTCATCGAAGTTTTCACAGGAAAGAAACCTGGCTGTGCAGGCTACAATGCTGCACGTCCTAATTTAAACATTTTGGGCAGAAAGTCCAAGGTGTTCAGAGCCCACTCGGCATACAGAGGGCAGACAGTGACAGGTATTGGCATTATGTCTGAGCACTAGAGCTTCTATGTAGTTTAGCCACAGAAATGACTAATCATGCCTTCCATCAAAAGCAACACTAACATATCAGTACATGTATGGGAAAAAGGTAGTTGTTAACACGTGGCACATGTGGCTGTGCAATGTACCTCCTACCCACACAAAGGCATAGCTCTTCCGCAGAAGGGTAACAGCTTAGTGGTGGAGGAAGCTGTTTGTCATTGTAGGTCAAAGGGGATCCCTAATTCTGTCATTTGTTTTAAGGTCTGAGTTTTGGCTAAAAGTCAAGAGAAAGTGAAAATATTTTTTGCATAAACTCTTTCAACAGGAAGTGCTAATCTGTCTATAGAATAGATAGATTTTAGTGATTTTGCTTTTTAAATGAAACCTCAGAAGAAGATTCTGAAACTGTCAGAACACCTTTTGACCTTTTTCTCCAATATAGTTTTTAATTTCAAAATTTGAGTTCATTTATATTTAAAGTATTAGAAACTGCAACCATAAAATCTATGAGCCAGAATGGAAAGCAAGCAAGGTGAACATATTGCAACATTTCAGCTAGTGCACTCCGATTACCCATTGAGTTACTGTTTCTGTTTGAAAAAATGCATTTTGATTTTCCACTCTGCTTTTAGACATGAAGACTCTTTGAAACTGTGGAAATTTTCACACAACGGACAAACTGATTCTCATCCAAACTCCAGCTAAAACCTTAGTTCAGGATTGTCCATTGCTCTGTGGTATCTTTGGCCACAGATCAGCACATGATGCAGAGCCAAGGACATTTTTATATTTGCAGCCATTTGAGAGGTAGAAAACAAAGACACCCTTATAAAAGAGTCCTGAAGCTAAATCTTGAAGTGATACACACAGATGTGCAGAATTTACAGAAACTGGTATCTAAATTTAAATTTAGGAGCCAAAGTGACTCCTAACTGGATGAAAATTTTGCTATAAGGTCCAGTGGGACCTAGACTTGGCCTCAAATTTCTACACAGAAGTAGCATTTATTTGAGGGCTTGTATCAGCTACACATTTTTTATCAAAGCGTCCTATCTCACCTTCATCCAACTGCTGCTGCCCCTGCTGTTACCATGGTGCCTCCTTATTCACGCCACGATATTGGTTTCCTCTGAAATTAAGATCTGAGTTCAGGATTTTACCAATAACTTTCAAGGTTCTTCAAGCCTTGACCCCTCTGCTCTTACATAACCTGGTCCACATTTTTGTTCCCTTTCGTAACCTACTTTCTTTTTCTCATTTCTTTCTGCTCCCCTGTCACTTTTCAAGTTGACTCTCTCAAAATACAGTGCTTTTTCACAGCTGACCCCAGTGTGGTGGAACTCAATTCCTCTTGATATCTACAGATTTGGGAGATAAATTCCCTCCCTCTGCCTCTCCAAGATTTTGATGGCCTGTCTCATAGGGCACAAAGTGTGGTCAGGCCATGTGATACAGCTTTCATGCCCCCCAGACCTCCTCCGTCTCCAATTTTTTAAAGCTAAGGGCAGACTGTGTAAAAGAATCGGAGCTCACAGCAGAATAATTGGAGTAATCTGAGACTCACACAAAGGTCATGTAGGTTGGTGCTTTTGAGGAATCTGTGATAAGGCAGTGGCTGAGAGGGATTTGTGATCCAAGCCAATATCATTGCTTAGTGTAATTTACAGGAAGTTTTAAAACAAATTCATAATAGGAACAAACCCCCTTTATGCTGTGCTTATTATCATAAAGTTTATGAGTGTTATGTGCAATATTGGGCATGCAAAGTTCCTGTCCTCTTGTTTAGCTGAAGAGTATTTGTAGGTGTTGTTACAGCCTAACTCAGCCACTGAGAACTTTCTTCCCACATAAATAACCTTGAGAACACTTCAAGTATGTTTAAGAATTAATTCCTCCTTGAACACACTGTCTTTTAAAAGAGCATGCTTTGATTTTGAGAGAAATAAGAATTAGCTAGGAAAATGTTAATTTCAACACTGTATTAATTTAGCTTAGAAAGACAACTTTGTTTTACTTTTATAATTTTGTATTTCATAAAACCCTGGAAACAGTTGCACTGCTCAGAGTTTTCTCAAACTATGTCCTTTCATATTTTTCTTATATTCTGACATTTTTTTCATTACTATTCCAGGTTATTTTCATCCTGATTATGAATTTTACGACCACAACACCTAGTCACAGGAGCCAACCACAAGAAGCACAATACTAGGCCCTAAACAAAGCTGTTTCTTACTGTAAATCATTGTTTGCATTACAGCAGATTCTTGAACTAGGACTCCAGTATGGTTAGCACTGAAGAAGGATTGAACAAGATGCCTTCTCTGGGACTGTTTTGTAACTAACTTCATTATTCATTTCTGTTAAGCTAAGACTTAAAAATTAATGAGAACCAAATTCTAAGTATATCTTGAATGCTATAACAGCCCTCACCAAAAGGCACCATTTTCTGTATTTTGGACCAAACTTCACAGAGGGAAGGTTCCAATCTAGGTCAGGAATGAAGTGTATACCTTGTGGGGTTAAATTGTCTCTGGGCAGGAAATTGAGACCCTGGTGTGGCTGAAGAACTTGACCAGACTCACTTGAGGTTTTATAAAAACAAACAAACAAAAAAAGAATGTATTTCTGCTCTGACCTCAACTTCCCTTAGAAATAACAGTGTGCTTCTCTTTCTGTCAGTGAACACTTCTCACCTGATGTCAGCTTGTCACCATACGAATCAACCCTAGAAGTCACGCAGTAGACAAAGAAAACTTTCCTCCTTGCATTTAGATTTCCTTTAACTCTGAAATTAATATCAAGCAACCAATAGTAATCCCTATTTTGCAAAAAATGGAATTCAAACCTCTGTTTCAGCAGTTTCTGGAATGCAAGCAAAACAGAGCTTTCAAGGGTACATTTGGAAAATCAGCACTCTTTCATTCTATTTACAGTTCATCTTTCCAGCTGTGAAGTGCCCTGACTTGTGTGTACCATTTCAGGGCAGTCAAACGTCCACAGCGATATAACAAAGCCCATACTGGCATTGAACTTTATCAATTTGTAAAGTCTCACAGGCTCAGGTGATTCGGGCCTTTCAAGGAATAGTTCAGTTAAGCCCTGCCTTGGCAAGAACAAAGATTTGATAAATGTTTATCTCTTCATACCACACTTCCCTCCTAAATCAACTGCCACGTCATCAAAAATGAGTAGGAAACCAAATGGGTGGAATTCAGAACAGTGACTATAACTAAAACATGTGGGTCTTTGCTAAAGAGAATGATTTTTCATCAACCCCTCACAGTAGGCTTTCACTTTATAGGGACAATTAGGCACTGCTTCCAAAATTTGCTTTCTGCTTACTTTATAGACCTCTTCAGTGATGCAGGCTTGCTGGGTTTGCTAACCAATATATGAGTAGCAAACATTCCTCAGGAGTGCAGCATCCCACAACGCAAGGAACAGCTCCAGGAATTCTTTTTCCCCACTCTTTTCCAGATCATCTGATGTGTACCAGATGGTCAATATTATTTCTTTTTTTGGTTTCTATTCCTTTTATCTTGACCCAAAGTATTTCACCATAGCATATTTGTACTGTCAAATTGCACCACGGCGGAATTATGCACACTTCTGGAATGTGGGATCATCTCTTCAGTTCTTTGCCCTTCCTACCACTTCCAGATAAATCCTCACTTTCGCTGACATTCTACTTCTGAGAATCATCTTACAAATTCCATACTTCCTCATTCTCCCTAAATCACAATCTCAATAGTTTAGAAAAATTTTCAGCTCTACTATTGTTTTTCCTTACTTCTCATTTATAGTAAAACATCTGAATGCAAAAATACTTACAATACACAGTGGCCTTTACCATAAATTTCATTCCAGAAATCACCTTAATCTGGACAAAAGGAATGATCTCACAGGACTTCCCGTGCTCATGTCACCACCAGGTTTGTCATTGGTTTGGTACCTTGTTTTCTTCCTCCAGACATAGCCCTGCAGTGCTGAAAAGTTTTAAGACACATTGTTCAGATTTTCGTTTCTCTCTTTATGGGATCATGACTCTCTCTCCTAGGGAAACTATCCCATCCTTCATTTTCATAAGGGCTCTTCAAACAGTAGATTATTATCATATAATCTGATATAGATTTTAAAATTAATAGTACTATGGAATTCCTAACTCCCGTAACAAAAACATCAGATGGTACTCAATTATTTAAATAGTTGGTCTCCATTAGCACTACTCTACTATACTGATGTGCAATTTAGTCTTGGACTGATTTGCTCAGTCTGGCTATGATTAATTTCACAAATTTCATAATTATTCAAACAGATCTTTCTGCGCAGACACGCTTTATATTGTATTCTTATCATAACTTTTAAATAAGCTAATGTATTTCAGCATAGATATTTTCTATCATATGCAATTATACTACAAGTTCATTCATTCCGAGCAATAAAGCAAGAAACATTTTATTCAGATCTTACATTCTTATCTTCTTCTGAAGATAAACATGTTTATCAAAATTATTGTTATGGTTTGTGTTTGTGAGACGAGGTTAAAGAAATGACAAATTCACTTTGGAAAATATCTTTCTTCAGAATGTTTTACCCCACTTCCAGTCCCAAGAGCTATGCCTTCAATGTGCTTGAAAAGATTTCTATATCAGCAACAGGAGCATGAGTTTTAATTTGAAGAAAACAGGTATTATAGAAAAAGCTGCATATGAAATCAGCAAGAAGCCTTTGAGGTTCAAGAGGCCTTTACTATCTTCCTAAGGGGCCTGTTTAGCTCTGCCATGAAAAGTAATTTATACAGATCTAGTCTTCTTTATTTTCATAGGAATAATTATTTCTTCCTGCTACAGTTTTCCTTCTTTTGCTGCTTTCTCCCCAGTGCAGTTTAACCTCTTTGTAATACATAGTTACAAAACATTGCTTGCAACGTTAATTTCAAAGAGGTATCTCAACTTTCTTTGAAGGTGGCTTTAGTTCAGTATATGCAGTATTTCTCCTGCATTAAGACTTTTTCCAAGTTTAGTTAGCTATTTTTATCAAAGATGAGCGGAACTGCTGACAGTACAAGAAGCAGAAAAGACAGGATCTCATAAATGAAAAAAGGAACAGATCACAGATGACAGTCTGACTTGTGGATTATTGTAAGTTGTATACACTCCCGCTAGAAGTTATCTATCTAATATGCATCGGGACATCCTTGATACTCTATTTTTACTTACATAGTTCAAATGGCAATCTAACTAGTACAATAAAAGGCCAAGATGGCAGGTAAAAAAAGGCATCCAGAAATGGTCTTGTATAAAAGAATTTCTGTGAAACTTAGATGTAAAAAAACTACTCTTCTGTCAGAGATGGCTGGATTCATCTGTGTATGCGATTAATCTCTCAGTTGAAGCTGGGACACTGAGTGCAGATTGTAGTGAGTGGCAAAGCCAGCACTGAACAACCTCCTAACCAATTCATACAGGGCCATGTAAGTACAGGAAAGAAGAATGTTATTTTTTCAAAGCTGTCAGCCTTCTTTGCTCAGCTTGGATTCGCAAAAAGAAGCTAGGCATGTTCTCTGTCTTACACTTTCTTCAATAACACACAATGCCTCTGTAATTTAAAATTCTCCCATTACTTTTATACTGATTGAAGCAGAATACGATCTACTTCCCTTTTTCTCTAAAAAGCTGGTTTAGATCTGCTGCATAGAAAACAAACCATAAAAATGTGGTTTTGTCAGTTTTATGCAAGTAGACAGGACTTAAAGACATGTGGGGTTAAAGGTTGAAACACTTTCATCATGCAGCTCCATTTCTTAAGTGTTTGGCTGTTCAATTTTGCAAGCACAAGACAGCAATTATGTGGAAATTGAGAAATGAGAACTCTTATCGAGCCCAAGTATTAGTATAAGGGCCCACACAATAATAATAAAAAAATTCCAGATCCAAGGTGTGTAAGGGGACATACAAGGACTAAAATACAGTTTGAAATTGTACCTGTCAAAGATAGAATGTTAAATGTTTACTGACCAGAATCCCTATATGTGTATGGGGGGGGCAGTGGTTCTAAAAAATACCCTTAAAAATAAATAAGCATTCCTCCATATCTTTATGGGTAGTTGATTTTTTTCTTTGAATATGTAGTACCTCTGAGCATTTCCAAGAATTATCATTATCCAGCTCTGTAGTGATATAGAGTGAAAAGCACTGAGTTGAACATTCCACAAACATATACAATGAGTATTTAAACTGTGAAAATTGTGTTCACTGCAAACAAATGCTTGGTTTTTATTAAATTCAAAATCATAACCTTGATGTGGGGTTTGATTTTCAGAAGGACAATCACATTTCATACTTACAAGGAACTGCTGCAATTTTCCAAGTAAAAATTTGCACAAGACTGTTATTCCAGGACTGATTCTCCTTCCAAAAACCAAAAGTGAAAGAAGGGCTCACTTGCTAAACAAGAGCTTGAAACTATTATCTTTTTTTTTTTTTCCAATTTTATCTTCTTCTTTCAGAGTCAGCATTCTTACCCTCCCCTTAATCCCTAGGTGAAACTAATTTGAGAAGTTTGCCCTCTCCTCAGTTTTTATGAATGACCCTCATCACAAATGAACAATCGACAGGTGCTCAGGGAGATTTAAAGCCAATAGCCTTACTAATCAGGGGCTCTTTGTATTCTCAGGTCATTGTAGCTTCAATTCTGCTCAGAAAAAATGCAGAGAATTCAAGACAAGACCTAACATGTTCATCCAGTAATGCCTGCTGAAACCTGATAAACTTTTTCTAAAGGCAAATAGACAGGTAGATATTTATAAACTAATTGTTTCTCTACTAATCTTCAATCCCTTCCAATCCCTAACGTTCTGTGATTCTGTGATTCAAAACACATGCCATGGACATGTGGAACACAGGACTATGGCAATCTTTTTAATAGGACCTGCAAAACTCCACATCTTTTGATTCATTTTACCCAAGTGAAGGACTTTCCTTTGGATTACAGAAATTTCTGTGGGTTGAGAATATTAAGATCTGACTCTCACTTTCTGGAAGATTAACTTATCATAGAATCATGGAATGGTTTGGGTTGGAAGGCACTATAAAGCTCATCCAGTCTAACCCCCCTGCCATGGGCAGGGACACCTCCCACTAGACCAGGTTGCCCAAAGCCTGCCCACCCTGGCCTTGAACCCTTCCAGGGAGGGGGCATCCACAACTTTCCTGGGCAACCTGTGCCAGTGTCTCACCACCCTCACAGTGAATAATTTCTTCCAAATGTCTAATCTAAATCTACTCTCTTTCAGTTTAAAGCCATTACCCCTTGTCCTATGACTACAACCCCTGATAAAGAGTCCCTCCCTGTCTTTCCTGTAGGCCCCCTTTAGGTACTGGAAGGCTGATATAAGGTCTCCCCAGAGCCTTCTCTTCTCCATGCTGAACAACCCCAACTCTCTTAAACTGGTCCTATAGGGAAAGTGCTCAGCCTTCTGATCACTTTTGTGGCCCTCCTCTGGACTCACTTCAACAGGTCTCTGCCCTTCTTAACATTCTGTATTGGGCTTCCTGTGAGGGGTTTTTGGTTGTGTCTTTGGTAACGGGGGAAGGGCTATGGAGATGGCCCTTTAAGAAGCTACCTGAAAAGCTCCCCCTTTGCCTTTGTCACTTCTGAGCAGGGCCAAGCCAATCAGTGCCCCTGCAAATTCATGTATTTAAGGGGGGTGCAGGGCATGTCTCTCTCTCTCTCTGGCACTGGCCCTGACCAGCGTGGCCCCAGGTGCGGTGGTGCGGCCCCGGCCTTGCCCGGCTGGGCTTGCTAAAACTTAAACCCCGCTGCAGCTTAATCTGGAAAAAAAAAAAAAAAGAGAGTCAGGATCTCCATAACCATTGGAAAAGACCTGCAGCGGAAAAAAGGAGTGGGGCCCGAGGAGAACATCTTTGATGAACACCAAGGTCAGTTTGAAGGAAAGAAAGGAGAGGGAGGAGGAGGATGATGACACAGAACCCAGGTTTCCCCTTTGCAACCCGTGGCGAGAGCCGGGTCAACTGGTCGTGTGTGAGGGAACTGTGACCATGAGCAGACTCAGATTGGAGTTTTGTGGACTTATGAGGGAAGCTGCAAATGTGGACAGACCCATATTGGACTTTTGAGGACTCTTTTCCCTATGGAAAGGGGTCCACGTGGAAGCAGAGAGAGAGACACTGGGCTGAGGTTTTTTTTCCTCCACTCCTAAGAAAGCACGTGATGTGGTGGGAAAACCGACTGCAAACCCCCACTCCCATCCCCCTGCGCCTCAAGGCAAAGAGGGAGGGGGAAGGTGAAGGAACCGGGAACAAAAGGTGAGCCCAGGAAGAAGGGAGGGGTGGGGGGAAGGTGTTTTGATTTTAAGATCTGATTGTATCTCCCATTGTTCTACTCTGATGTTGGTAACAAATTAAAATTATTTTTTTTTTTATTCCTTATGATGAGTCTGTCTTTTGCCTGTGACCTGTTTAAGTGGTGAGAAGCTCTCCCAGTCCTTATTTTGACTAGCCCTTTTTTGGAGCATCGTGGTGCTCAGTTATGCACTGGGCCTAAACCACAACACATTCAGGCCCCAGCGCTGAATGCAGTACTACAGTTTGGGTCTCATGAGAACAGAGTAGAGGGGGAGAGTCACCTCCCTTGACCTGCTGGCCAAACTTCTTTTGATGCAGACCAGGATACGGTAAGTTTTCGGGGCTGCAAGTGCACTTGCCATCTCAAGTTGAGCTTCTCATCAACCAACACCCCTTTCTCCTCAGGACTGCTCTCAAGCCATTTTCCACCCAGCATGCATTTGTGCTTGGGATTGCCCTAACCCATGTACAGGACCTTGCACTTGGCTTTGTTGAACTTCATGCGGTTCATGCAGGCCCACCTCTCAAAACTGTCAAGATCCCTCCGGATGGCATCCCTTTCCTCCAGCGTGTTGACTGTGCCACACAGCTTGGTGTTCTTGGCAAATGTGCTGAGGGCGCACTCAATCCCACTGTCCATGTCACCAACAAAGATGTTAAACAGTGCCGGTCCCAATACCAACCCCTGAGGATCACCATTCAACACCAATTTCCATTTGGACATCAAGCCATTGACCACAACTCTTTGAGTGTGACCTTCCAGCTGATTCCTTATCCACCAAGTGGTCCATCCATCAGATCCATGTCTCTCCAATTTAGAGATAAGGATGTCATGTGGGACAGTGTCAAATGCCTTGCATGAGTCCAGGTATGCATGAAACCTGTAAAGTTTGCTTGCAGTTATTAGAATCCAGTGTCCATATTCTGTCTCATATACTGTCTGTGTAACTCAGGAATCAGAGATGTTGCCTCCTGCTTTCTTTTTCATTGTGAATACCACTGTTTTGAAAAAGAAAGGATGAAAATATTTGCTACAGTGATTTGGGGACATGGTAATGAATGAAGTAGAAACAGTTACATTAAATCTATTTAGAAAGTGACTGTGCATAGCTGACTAGGAAGAGCTGGCATTGGCCATCAGAAAGAATTTAAAGTCAGTTCTTTGCAAGAAGCCTTGTGCATGCTTTGAGGTTTACAAAAAAATACATTATTCTTTATTTGCAATATGTTTACACATTAGAGATAGTATTCACTTAGGAGTGGGACTATGCCTCACTTTTGTATCAGCAGAAAGTCCCAATGCAGCAGTAGTCCTGCAATCAAAAACTGCTCTGTCAGTGCTACTTCTTTCATTCAGGGCATTTGCCTAAGGAATATTATCAAAGGAAGACATCTGCCAATATTAACTGTGACTCCATTACAGAAATTATACCAGCAAAATGTTTTCATTTCCTAGGCTCCTGAAGAATGACAGAGGAAGGATTCCTCTAGAAAGGAAAATGACACAAGTATTTGTCAAGTATCCGACCTTGCTGCAATGAAGAATGGGGCAATTTTCTGTCTTTAGACAATGGGTGGATTAAGCCGCTTTTAGCCTCTTGCCAAAGTTTCTTCTGACTGTTCTACTACAGAGCATGTCCACAGCCACATGTACCCCAAAATGTAAATTCAGGGCCAAAAGCAGTATTCTACAAAAAGAAACAAAATACCAGTGCAATTTTTAGTGAAGCAAATTCAAGTAACAATACTACCTGAACAGTAACTGGAACATAAGGGAACACATAAGAGCAGTTTGGATACTCATCTTCCTCGATTCCTTTGAAATAACTCACTGAGGAGGTAGCATGATGCCCTAAAAGTCATTAGTCTTGCAAAAAGAATGAGGGGGAAAAAGCCTAGCCTCTTGCCATGTTTTCTCATATTTCACTATGGATATCCGAGGTACTTTGAAAGCAAAGACAAAGAGAAGGAGAAAAAAAAAAGTCAGCCTTATTTCTTATTATGTCAAGCAATTTTTATTCTGTCTATGGAATATAACACCTCTTTAGGCCAGATTTTCAAAATGTGCCTCAACTCAGTGTATAGTTAAGTGAAGAAAAATCTCTTGCATGTGCCCTGTTTCATGTTAGGGTTTGAGAGCAAAAGTGATAGAAATGGCATTAACATCATTCAGCCTATATTTAAAAAAAAAAAAGCAGGCACAACCAGAGCACAGGAGTTCTGGGTTTTAAAGTATTTACTAACACAAAAGGTAGCTGACAGAAGAGCACCTGAGAGTGACTTAGGCATCTATGAAAGGAGATCACCCTATGTCTCTGAAAATTTGACCTTCATTAAATCTGCAATACTTCTTTCTTGCACTATCTGAACAGCTCTATAATTGTTTCATTGTAGGTAGCCAGATTTAATGTTAAATGGTTGTGATAGTTTAGATATTTTTATCTTTTAGAGCTTTACATCCAGGACAAAGTCAATGTTGTGGATCCTTTGGCTGTACTGGAAACTGCCTGTAAATATTCTCCCCTCATCACACATAGTACTCTTCCATTAAATCAATGCTGGTTTGGTGCATAGAATATACAATATAGATCTATACTGCAGCTCATGAAACACAATTTTGCTTCCTGTATCAAACTTCAGCTCTTTTATTGATTCGTTTGCTACCCATCCTCCTCAAGGATAAGACTAAATTCCTTGCAGAATCCATTATAAAACTGTAAATAGAGGGCCAAAAAAAAAATCAATTATGGAGACCTGTAGCAATTAATATGTCACTAACAAACAAACTTTCCCAATTTCCCCATGTGTTATTTGATCATTTTTAAGATAAACAGAAAAACAGCTTAAAAAATATAAAAGTGAAATATAGTCCCTTATTCTAGGGATGAGAATCTACAAATTTAAATAATTAAAATATAATTATACTCTGAACATTGGAAGAATTTGCAGAAAAGTATCAGGTTGAGATTAAGTCAATAATATTAATCACTCATGCCCCTGAAGGAGCAAAAGGGCTGAAAAATGCTACAAAATTGAAAGCTACCATGAGCAAAGGGACTTGGGGAATTCATTTTAATTCATCACAGCCAAGTTCAAATACAAGCTGTTCTTTGTTATTCAACCTGAGGTATTAGTTTTCATATAGACGCTCACATCTGACCAAGCCATAATCATATACTGTAGAGTTTTCTTTATCTGATTGTAGAAGTTTCCTGGTTTAGTTATATATTAACAATGAATTGCATATGGATGGGGTGGTGCCACAGTGGACTATATTCTGCTCACCTAACCACATCTATCAGTGTATTAAGTGCCTCAAAGCTGAGACTTGAGCAATGGGAGTAAAGTTGGCCTTAAGTCACTACTCTCTCCTTTACACAAGCCTAAGAGACATTTTATACTGTGAATTCTTTGCTTTTCCAGCAGAGCAGACAGCTCTCCTACAGCTGCCAAAGAGAAGGATATGAATTGCAATAACTCCTTCCATCTCATTTGTGTTTAATGATTGACTGTGCTGTCTAAAACAGTACTTCTCAATCCCCAAGGTACGTTCTACTCATGAGAAACTGCAAACAGCAAATGCAGCTATCTCCCCTCCAAGGATCCACATGCTACAATGATGGGCAGAGGCTTCTTAGTGGAAACTATCTAAGAAATGACGTGTGAACTTAAAGGGTTGAGAAGTATGTCAGAAAGGTCATGTAAAGGACACATGATCAACCACCTAAGAAGTAATTCATAATTCAAATAGAACATACTTGTGTTTTTGGAACTGACGTGACCTGATCCATCTGCTCTGAAAATCAAGACGTGACTGCACTGTGGGACTGTGCACTGTAGGTGAATTTTAATTTTGCTGCAGAGATTTAGGTCCTGAGAAAATTAAAGCCAATTAAAGAGGTCTCTCTTTGCTTCAGCATAGTATATTAGACATTTGATTTTACAGCTATGAAAGTGGGGACAGCTGTATTTGAAGACTTTGAAGTAATGGAGAGAATTGCTTAATGCAGGATGTAAAGTAACACTTCCAAGTGAAATCAACCGAAGTTCAAAGATTTTTTTCAAGGTGTGCTTTGAAAAAACACCAACTGAGGAACTATTTGTGTTACCAGAAATAGTGAAGTTAGGGGTGCATGAGAAAGTATATATGCCGTTGCCCATTCATAAGCAAAATCGAAGACCACATCCAGTATTTCCAGCAAAAAAGTTTCAGTGAGAACATAATCTAGATAGCACAGCTCCACAGCCTGACATGGCTTTCTTTCCAGAATATTTGCAAGAATTAGCTGAATCCTCTGTTTATTTATAAGATTTCCACTGAAGCTAGTTTAAACAGACAGTTTTGGAGGTTTTTTTAAGATCTCCAGAAACATATAGAAGCCATCTGCAGGCAAGTTTATTCCTGAAAAGACATTTATGAATTTACGTCCAACATAAATAAAGAGCTGCTAGGCAATTAGGCTGGAAAATGTGCATTTTTCAGACAGAAAATAAACATTTTTTTCTAGCTAGTTGATGTACAAGTACCACGATACAAAATTTGAAAACACAACTTTCTACGCACAACTTTGAGACTGAATTTCTGCTTGAAAAATACATTGTGTAAGTGTTCTTGACTATGCGGATTTTTTGCTTCTTCTCGACATGGAAGGCGCTAATCTTCCTCATGATTTGAAAGGTAATCTTCACTCATATACCCCTCTTATTCTTACTCCATACACAAGACCTTCATAATGAGCTGTACCCTGCCATCTTTTTTTAGGCAAATGGCCATTTTAGTCAAAGGGAATTTTGCTTGACAAGCCTTGAGGAAGAACTTAAGTGAGTAAACATAATTCCCGGAATGAATTTCTTATCATCTAGGGATATAGGCGGAAACTGAAATTTATTTTAGCCTGCCAATTCTTAGGTGGAGAACACTGAATAGTACTATATCTTTACTTCAGTCACTCTATGGTAAAGATAGAATTTTCTTTCTAAGCCCCTGTTTTCACCACTTTCCTCAGCTATTACCTTCAGCCTGAAACACTTTGTCCTTGTTTCTATCCCCACCGATATTTTCTATCTTTTATACTCCTCGTATCTGAAGAATATCCAGCTACTCCTTTAGATATACAAGACCTAAAATAGTGTAAGTCTATTTATTTAGCTGAAGATCTGTTAAGATATCTTTGGAATAGGTTGTGCAGAAACTATCTGGCTTTAAAATATCACGTGCACCATCTGTGCAACTCCTTGTGAGGAAAATTATAATTTTTTGTGACAGAAAAGTTGTGAAAGAAAAGAATGAGATTGTTACAAGCCATACTATTTTCTAAGGTATACAAGGCCTTGATCCAGCAGCTAGTCATAACATGACTTTCCACATCTATGTGAAACCCCACTGGCATTATTAATAGAAAACTGCATTGATGATAATTCTTATAATTACACAGGCTCATGTACTCTTCTGGGAATATAAAATGAGTGACCGATAAAGAATGTGACACAAGGATGTTAATTCTGTAGTCCATCTGGACTAAAACTGTATTTCTTATGCACAGAAAAAATGAGATGTGACATGTAAGCTGGTCTTTCTAAGAAAAGGATAGACAATATAGTTCTTTTGAATATTATTTTCTTTAAAATAATACCTAGATATTGCTACTGTACTCGAAGCCACTAAAGCTTAAAAGAATAAAACCATTACAATTTTTTTAAGAGTAGAATTGAGGTGTGGTTCCCCAACCTGCTCATGGAATAAAAATGTGTTTGGAAGGAGTTAGTTAATGGTTTCTGAGCTGTGCTGTACCACTCCCTAAAATCTCTAACAGCATTAGCAGCTAATCCACACTATTCCACTCTTTATAGTATTAACTTTCAACAACACTAATATTTATATAATCTGTGGTATTTTCCTAGTTTTACTTTACAGTTTGTTTTAGAGAAAGAATTGGATGCAGGGAGGTAGATCCATTACTGTCACATCCAGTGATCAAGATGCACCCTCTGTCTATACAAGTTTCTATACTGCTGAGTGCCAGAATCCAGGAAGGAAAATCGGAATAAACACCTTGCTACTGTTGTCCAGTATCTTACATATTTAACCTAAATAGTCAAAATTGTCCACCATCAGAAGGAGGAGTCTGTGTAAACCAAGTCTGTTTTTATGTGCTACAGACATTTTTACATTCTCAACATTATCTGCATTTTCATAGTGCTTATCATAGCCTCAGCTAAGGGTCAGGGCCCTTGTGCTAGATACAGTACAAACACAGAATAAAGTTCCTGTCTCCAAGGATTTAGTAAGACACAAAATGGAACAGACACATCTTATCAGAAAGAGAGGGGCACAGAGATACCAAAAGAGATACTAAGAGGCTATTTGTTCAGTAGGCAGAGAATGAAATCAGCAAATCTGTTTCAAGTGTTGTCCAACTTCTCTCCATTCTCTGCAGCTTATGCAGACAAATGCAAAGTAACCTTGATGTTGCAATCAGTGTGCGCTATAGATTGAATTTGCACCCCTCGCCTCTGGTTAACAAGACACAGTTCTCTGCACCATGGAAACTATAAGCTATGTTTGTCTGTTTGGAAAAGAATGGCAACTGCTGAAATCATGGGTGGAATCCAAACTCCCATCCTAAACCACATATACAGGGACACAAAGGCTCCCTGCTATAGAAACACAGCCAGAGAGGCCCAAGCATGTTCACACACAGCCCTACCGCCTAAGAGATCCGCAAATAATGATGGAGGCACCACTCCTACCCAGAGGTTGAGAGGACTGTGTCCTACCTATGAATTATGGTAGTATATCCCAACCTCTAGTCCTCACTTCACTCTCCTCTGAAACCAGTTTACTCAATATCTGTGCGAGCACTAAATTCACACGTACACATAGCTCTTTCTTTCCCTTTAAATGATGTTCCTCATGACAGGCAGGGTCACTTTTAACCTGTATGTCTAAAGACTTTCATGGGAGATCAGAAACATAATTATGTGCAGAAAAGACAGTTTCTAGGTGCACAACGTCCATGTAAGATCTTGAATATATAGCCCTCAAGCATCTAAATCCTCACTGTAAACCAATGTAAAGTCAAGCTAAGAATAGCCCCCTGATGCTGCAGTGTTCCTCATAATTGATTTTCTATACAGACTGCAGAAAAAGGTTTCCCAGAGTCAGCTTGTAAAAAGGACTAGAGTCTCCAGGGGTTACTTCCTTGTTAAATAAGATTTAAAGTATTACTACCTCCTGAATATATGCAAAATGACACAAAACCTTCCATCCCTTGAAGGGTCATTTTAAAAGAATATCTGGAAAGCTGTCTGTGAACTCAGTAAAAGGAAAAGGAAAAGAGAGAAAAAACGGAAAAGGAAAAGTAGAAAAGAGGAAAAGGAAAAAGAAAAGGAAAAGCAAAAAGATAAAAAAGAAAAAAGGAAAATTAAAAAAAAAGGAACCTCATATTTTAAGCTTTAGATTTTGCATTCTTTAAGAATTCTGCTTATTTAAACCAGACTTTGGAAACCTTGCTGTAAAGCAACAATTTGCAATGCTAAAGATATTTCCTTTTGGACTACTAATCCAGAATCTCCTTTTTCCCCCTTGACTTAAGAATATTTTAATTGGAAAGACTGTAATTTTTTCAGTTCACTTAAGCAAGTAGTTTTCTTCTAAAGCATCTAGCTTTCTGTTAGCACTGTTAACTACTTCATCTTCCTTCCTATGCACATACACGTCATGTCTGGAGCAGAGCAAAATAAGAACCACATGTTTCATATAAACAGTTAGATGCTTTGCACATAGCTGGTGCTTAGCTGGAACAACTATAAAGGAATACAACAGAAGGAAACAGTAGGTGGAAGACTCAGCATTTTAGTAAGAAAGCAGGAGCATAAGCAATCAATCATTAATATGGAAAAAACTGGACAGCTATAGGAGGAGAAAAGTAGTTACTACAAGAGAGGAAAAGATTTTGTTAAGCTTTCATTTGAGGTGAGCCTTACTCAACCACAGTTTCAGTACTGTTTAAAAAGTACATCCAGGGCTATACTCTTGACAGAACCAGTGTCAAATCCTAAACACTCATTTTTGATACATATAAGTAAGAAGATAATTTGTTCTTTTATCATTCCATGAGTTTGCTAAATTTGTTGTTTACATTTCAATTGTTCAAAATTAAAGACAACAATATAACTCAGGATTTTGATCTTAATTACATCCAGTAAAACACAGGGTAACCCTACTAAAATAAACTCTGATACTTAATTTTGTTAAGTAAACTTCACAGAGTTACATAGATTTATAACAGCGTAACTCAGATCAAAAGCTAACTCAGTCTAAAGCAGTATCGGAGTGCAGAATGCCAGACTTGTTAAGCCTCATACTTCACACACAAGACATTCATCTGGCTCCATCTCGCTCTCCTTGCTGTGGTGCTTCAGTCTCAGGCGACCACACAACAGCTCCTCAGCTTCCCTCCAGCCCTGGGACTCAACATCAGATAGATGTGTTTAGACTGCCCATGAATTGTGTTTGGCAGATGGGGTCCTGGATGGGGAGGGAGGGTGGAGCAAGCTCCACAGCTGGGAGCGGTTGCAGTCAAGGGAGATCCCACCCTCTGAGTCCCGCAGGTAGGCAGCAGCTCCCCGGCCACAGCCTCGCACCACTGCCTCTTCCTCATGTGGCCCCAAGCCCTATATACCCTTTAAACCACAGGTTGGCAGGTAAGGCATCTCCACACTAAGAAATTCTGCATTTTCTTAACATTCTGTGGAACATGATAGTTCATAACTGTTGAGCTTTCCATGGTGATCACCATGGTAATGCAGTATAAATTCAGTCTCTGTGAAATATATTTTTCTCCTAAAAAGAAAAGAAAACTAAACACTGAACACTGCTAAACAGTTATTCCTTTTTTCCTAGGCTAGCAGTCCCACCCAGGCCAAAAAATGAGAGGCAAATGAAAACCAAAACATTCTGAGAAGGCCAATCCCAGTATATTACAGAAACACATATAGCAACTTTTTCAGTACTTCTTATAATGATACATTAAAAAAATTGTTGCTCTCAGAAAAGTCTTTGCAATATCTACCCAATTAGTGAATATCTTATTGTTGATTAAATTACTAAAGAAAATATTGCTTTATAGGTAAACCAAATTAGCTAAAGTGGTCTCAGTTATAGTCATACTTTTCATTTTCATTCACAGAGATAGACCTGGTACTCTATTTCCTACAAATGGGAAAAAAAAGACAAAGAGATGGAGGATTTGTCTTGCTCTAGGCTACAAAAAGGTTAAAAGCCAGATTCTGCCTCCATTTTGCTAGGCTAAGAGTGGGGGCTGAGAGACAGGGTATGGGTCAAAGCACAGTGAACTTAATTTACTCTTTTATCTCCCTCTGTTTCATCCATTATCTTCATCGCCACAATGAAATTGTCTTTTAGGGATAATTAGGAAGCAGTTAAGTTTAGAGCAGTCCTGTGGCTGTCCTAATATAAATGGTTGGAAGAAGAATGATACAAAATAGCCTCATTTTTTTTCCTACTTGGAAGCACATGGGACTTAATGAAAAATATACAGAATCAAAACCAGAGAAAGCTCATGATTTCCTGGCTCCTAGTTCTGTCTGAAACCCCTTATTCCTCATCCAGACATACAGGTAATTCAGAGCTTCATTTAAACAAAAAGCTCTAATGGGAATCTCTACCAGATAAGCGTATAGGTCCTGGGACTACAAATTAGGAGGTAAAAATCACTGGAATTCAGCAATGATCAACTTTCCAGTTCATTGTCAATATTGTAAAATAGGCTGAAAAAAATGTTTGAAGCTAAATCATAATGAGCCTTTCATGAATTTTCCAGGAAAAAAATAAATACAACTTTCTGGGGAAAAGTATTTTGTTCAACTTCTTCATTTCAGGGTTCTTCTCACTCTTCAAGTGAGTTTCAAGATAATGAAAAGCTACATGTCATGCAGTCTGCATCTCACTGATGCTAACGTAACCTATCAACAGCCTGGGAAATATGTGCCTTGACAAAAGGAAGCAGATGTGCTCTTAATCCCTCTAAAGTGAACTATTGGATGGGTATCCTCAATCATCCAGGATGGTTTCTCTGGTGCCCTTATGTCTCTTGGTAAAGGCTGAACAGAGTATTTGTCATGGAATCAGACCTTCACTTGGGATCTGTGTACGTTTTAGTCCTTTGATCACATGTCTCATATTTTACCTTAACTGAACTTTCATGGACTTTTGAAGATAATAATTGCTTTCCATTTATCATCAGAGAGAGCTACTGGCATTAGCAACCCTCCCTCTCTGCAAGCACTCCTCTTGAAACATAGGAAGGCACTTGCCCAACATACTAAGAGGCAAATAAGATACAGTAGGTGCCAGAATTAGGCTTTTTTTCCAAATAACAGTTGTTAAATATTTGCTACTTCTTGTTGATTGGAAGCTAGATTGATCTTTCACTGTTCAGACCCAAGAGAGGTGAAAAAAACACCCTTAACACCAGAAAGGGATATAAGTAGTGTTTATTATACCTTGTTTATGACTAAGATACTATGGCTTGTGGAACACAGAGTGTGTGCAGAGGGCAGTCACTGAGGTTGGCCTGGCACTCTCTCCAGCACTGTGTACGCAACAAGCTAAGGCAATATCAACCCAATTCTTTTGTCAGTAAAGCTGCCTTTACCAGTTTTCAGTGAAAATCATTTCCTGCTTCATCAACATGCAGAGGAGAAAGAGCCATGCTTTGTTAATGAATCCATCTAAACGTCTGAAAACATCAAAACAGAATGCACCTTGTGCTTAAACACAATACTCACAATGGAACTGATTCCCTTGGGAATCCCGATTCCCACGGGTTTTGGACTTTTTCAGGAAGCACAAGACTGGAGAGCAGGTCAGTGCATTCAGTAGAGAATCACATTATTGTGAAGAATGTATGAGCTGGGCTCAAATCAACAGCCCTAGCTCTTCTATCATCAGTTTTCTTCTAGACTAGTGTGCCCTTTATCATTACCTATTCCGCAGATTCATCAGAACAAGGCGATAAATGGTCAGGATATACTGCACTGCAGCAAACCTAGACTGACATTTAACTACTGTTCTGAACTCCAGGAAAGCCAGGACACAGTCATCCAGAAATTCAGAGGTCTATAAATGATTTGGGGCTTTGGTGCACATTATGGCCTTGGAAAACAGTATGTGTAGTATTCAGTAGAGCAACTCTCTTACCTTGCCTGAGAAAGCAGTGTAGCTTTTGTTTGAATATAACCTCCTCCACAAGGTATTCAGAAGCACGATGTATTTTATTTATCACACGACAAAGCATTGTGCATCATCACACATAAGTCTTTTGCTCCTAGGAATAAAAAAACACACGGCAAGTGATTACTCATTAATATCACATAATGAGATAAACAGAGCTCTGACTGAAATACAGGTCTCTTGCCACCTGGATCTACACGTAAGTTGCTAGGCCACAGCTTCTACAATCAGATTATTTAACCTTTTCATGCCTCATTCTCACCAAAAGTAAAGCAATATGCTATAATACTCTTTCATCCATTACACTGACGTAACTGGAGTGCTGATATGGTGTATGAACATTCATAGCACACTTTGAAAATGTTCAGTACTGTGTAAGAAAGCAGAAAACAAAAAGTCTTACTGCTTGGTTGTATAGCAAGAACAAAACCATGGAGTAAAACTGCCAGAGACATCTTCCACAGAGGTGGGACCATAGGAGACTTCAATAGCCCAGCCCAGCTCAGTATAGACAAGACAATGAACCAGTTCTGCGGCACTCTGCAGCTCCACAGCTTTTCTGAACTGGACTCTAGTGAAGTAGTATAGATGTTTACCAACATTCTTTATGGAGCTAAAATGTTCACTGACAAAAGACAGAGTTTTATTTTGCTAACTAGAGAAAAATGGCTTGTTTTGTACAAAACTGGCCTGTGATTCAGGAGATCTGGATTCAGCTGCCAGCTCTACCACAGATTCCCATATGACCTTAAGCCAGTAAAGTGCTCTTTCCATTCCCCAGCTCCCATATGTAGCTAGTCCAGCAGCAAAATTGCTGGGATTGACAAAGGAATTACTAGATAAAATTTTACAGTAAGTACTGTAGACTGCATGCTATTATCAGGGCATAGGTGATATAAAAGCTATGGCTTTATCTTGTAAGGTCTACGCAACTGTTCAATTTTGCAAAGTTAAAAATTTCAGCTGGATCTATTTAACATTTTTTTAAGCATCAAACTTTTTCTTTCCCTTAGCTGCCAATATCTTGTGATTAGAAAACATTTTATTCTCAAAGTCTTGCCATGCTTTCTTTGCCATGTTTTTATGAACTAAATGACAGAGGATATAAATGAGGGCTCAGCTGTCCATGACTTAAGAAAAAAGAAAAATGCAGTTAAAAATTGGGCAGAAAAACAGCAAGACAGATGATTATCTAGGGGTTACGTTCATGAACTGCTTTTAAAGAATAAATATTTATGGAAAAAGAAAAAAATGAGCTCATTTTCCTCAATTGGTTCATTTATTTAATCAAGTAGCAATGCTCCCTTCTCCTCATTCCCTTCAAATTCCATATCTAGCCCCCAAGTCAATTACATAGCTACAGACAATGCCTAGGAAATACAATCTGATAGTATAAGTATAAGCCATCATGAATATGAAGACTGCAGTGAAGTCATAAAATCATTTAATAGTCCTAAAAACAAAATTGAAGATGTATTTTGTCAGAAATATATATGCAATATAATGAATTGCCAGAAATTACAGTATAACATGTTTTACCTAAACAGCATTTCTGTGTAGCCATGTATTAAGTATACTGTTGGACTTTAAAATTAGCTACTCAGTGTAATTTGTAATTCCGCACTGGTGTCCAGACTGAATTTTAGTATTGCACTCACCCCATCTAGCTGCAAACAGCAGAAAGGGCAGCTAGACAAAGACTAAGAACTGTCCTTGTGAAAAGGAATGCAAATAGGATTTAACTCAAAGATAGAAATTTCTTTTTTACAGAAATAATGTCTAAGACATTTTGAGTTGTGACCTTTCAGTACCAATTACTAACCCACTCAAAGTCTATTCTATTGTATTTCACTAACACAGTTGTGGCACGACTGCACCTTACAGAAAAAGCCATGTCAAAAAAGCGTTCTTCAAGACTCTTCTGAAGACACTAAAATTCTTCAGGGAACTCAATTCAGCCTTTCAGTATGCATGCACTATCTTTCAAACTTTGATCAGTACAATCATATGGTATCTTCCCCTATGGAAAAATAACCCAAATACAGATCAACAACCTGTTCATCTCATTTCTCATCAGCACTCCCCATGTCCTCTGTTTACCTCAGTCTCCTTGAGGACCACACAGTCCTTGACCCTAGCACACGGAGGAAGGTTCCTCTGCTCATTTCAGTAAGACTTTTATTTCCAGAAAAGGCTTATTGCTAAGAAAGAATTCAACAGAGCTGCCCTTTCCTTTCCTTTCTCCTGTTTGTTCTCACTGCCACGCAAAGGGAATGAATTAATACAGAGCAGGGGAGAAAGGAACAGAGAGCATAGCAGAAGACTCGAGAATGAGCTGGGTTAGGACGCCTGCAGGAATAGGTCTTGACACGTACAAGGGGCTCAGGAGTAATGGGCATGCTGGCACTAAGCCGGGGTACAAAATGACTGTGTTTGCACAGACTGGCTACATATTTACTTCTGCCTGATAAAAGCCCATAAATAGTTTGCTGTGCTTTTGTAGCACATTGTTGTTAATTTATGAATGGTATAAAGAATAAATCATCCACAGCGAAACAAAATATGGGGAGGGAAGATCTGTATAAGTGTGTTGACATTTCTCTAGCAGAGGCATTCTCTTGTTTACTTCAAATTGTGAGGAGAACATGAGACGTCCAGTAAGGCTAGACAGAATTAATAGTTTAGATATTATCCCAGCCAATCATAAAGGGCATAAGCCAATCAATAATAATTTGACCATATATCAAGCAAATTACAAAGTTTGCAACCAGCTTTGACCAAGCTCTTTCATAAAAGTCTAATGCAATCATTCATGGTACAGTTACTGTCAAAGACAGGATGTGGGCTGGCTCTATTATAGAAAAACCTACGCTCTTACATTTGATGGAAATCCAAGTTTCATTGCACAGCTACATATTAGAACCAGAACCGAGAGCTTCACTAAGCAACGCACATCAAGATACAGAAATTAAAATAAAGTAAAGGGAAAAAGGTGTCATTTAATTCCTTCATCTTTTCAATCTAACTTGTGTTGTGAAAGTGGAAATCTTCCTTAGGATCCACAAGGGAAGTCCGAGGAATCTACTACAATAAACTTTTAAATTACTACAGTTCTGTAGTCTCTCTTTCTCTGTTTAGTCCTCAGACTAAGACAACTCAAAATAGAGCAACAATCACCAACTTGTCATATCACTGCCATTTAACTTAGCAGAAGAAATTCCAAAGGCTTGGTTTCTACAGAAGGATTTCAGTTAGTAAACTGTAAATAGATTGTTTCAAATCACAATTTATTAAATAACAATCAATAATACTAAAAATATTAATTTTTGCATGTAAAAGTTTCCCTTTGTGAAAAATAGAGGTAAATGAATGGGCTGTTGCAATTTAAAAAAAAAAAAAATTTCTTGTAAATTAGAGGCCTAAATTTAAGATGGACCCAGCATTTAACCAGGAGCTATCATGCCATCATATTTTCAAGAAAAAAAACAATCAGGAAGGAAGCTGAGTTTAGGGAATTCGTTCGGAAACTTGATAGCAGAAAAAAAAAGAGCTTGTTGACAGAAAAAGCAGAGACAAACTGTAGAAACCACATCTCAAGAAATTCCCTTTAATGTGATAGTGAGTGTAGTCTGATGGTCTACACAACACAGGGAGAGCAGAGAAGCAGGAAATCAGGGAAAGAAGAGTAAGACTACAAACCAGCAACCTGCAATGAGCTTTATATAGAGCCTAGGAAGTCAATAAAACACCCACTGCTGTGCTTATAGCTTTGGGAAAGTTTCACCTATAAGGAAGGTTAAAGAGCTGACAATTTTATCATTCATTATAATAAAAAAATCTGCAATTAGTTTATTTCTTAATAATGGTAGTTGCAAAACTGAGCCACATCAGCTTACTTATGTATACGGTGCTGTGAAAGTCAGCTGCATTGCTCCAGTCTGTATCAGGAGTGAATTTGTGCTGCTGCTCCACAGCAGGCATCTGCAACTGCCTCACTGTCCCTTAGGTGTGAAACTCTCACCAGATCCCAGTCTCACAACACTGGTGATTTCTGCATCAAACCGGTTCTGAAAATTCCTTCTTTTACAAGCCCTGAGCTAAACAAACCAATAGTGCACCCTGTATTTTCTCTTTTAAATGTGGATTTCAGAAGCTTAACAGGAAAATGACGCTCAACAGGAACAACATCTTTTATCCTTAATAACTGTAATAGTTCCTCATCCTATTCTCTCCGTATTGCTTCTCCCCTGAGTCATATGAAGTCAACTCAGGTTGTAAATTCTTTGGGACAGTGGTCCATTTTTGTGAAATACCTGCCCTGTTTTAGGAAGCTATATTGAAAATTAGAATCAGCATGAGTCAATCTAACAAAGTGCTTACCCAATCCTCTCTGCTAAAGGTGCCATTATCCCCCCAGGAAGTCATGTAGACCTACACAATTTGTCAGCAGTGAGCTCCAAGATGGTAAAATAATAGTTTGCAGCTTCTTGTACAGCTATAATAGAATTCCAGCTGGTGGCAATTCTCCTCCTGTTCCGGGTTTCTTCCAAGTGAAAAAACATTCTTAAAACAAATAATTCTAAGGGAGCATATGGCATATACAAAAATAAATGTCTAGGGCATCAAAAGCATAAAGCAAATTTTATTTTGACTGCCAAAGAAAGTTTTGAAATTTATTTTTGGCTTAGCATACAAAAGCACCATTGTGAGGCTTTTAGCAGCACTTTCTCTGTCCCACTTCATCTCAGAAAACTAGCATTAATAATTAAAAGTCTTTAAAAATACCATAAACGTAGGATTTTTGTGCCAACATTCCAGCTCTATTAACATGAAACATTTGGAATTCCTTTTGCCCTCAGACTTTCAGTCATCTGTGGCAGGAGCCACTGACTGGAGCCTTTTGCTTGTTTTGCCCTGGCTGCCCATATCTCAGCTAATCTAGAACCTTTTTAACCCATTCCTCTGGACAGGAATTTGCAGGCAGGCTCCCCAAGGGAAGTGAGATCTGGATCTCTCCTGCTGTTGCAACTGCTTTTTCAAGGACTTCTCTCAGATAAGGAAGTTCTATCTCATCTTAAACTAGGCTCTTATTCTTTTCTAAGACTTAATTGGAAGTAATAAGTTTTCAGTTGACGTACTGTATTTGCATCTCTTCTTAAATATTCTTTTTCTGATTTCAGACCCTGTCAGGGAGAAGCTGGTTGTGCATTTATTTGACTGGAAATCCAGGACATTGCTTTTTACAGGGATGTTACTCTCAATATCTTACTGCAATGGCTATTTGCTCAGCAAATTTATTATTTGGTGAAATGCAGATATGTTGTTTCCTGACAAATTGTCATGTTGGTTTTTATTTATCTTATTACTACTCTTTCTAATGGGGAGAGAGGAAACAAAAATAAAATGAAATAACTATTTCCCTTTGGAGGGAATAATTTCAGCATCACTCATGCCTCTCTCTACAGTAAATTGGATCTTTCTGAATAGCTAAACCTATATCCAAGATCTTCTGGTAGCAGAAGGAATTTGTACTCCCATAGCTCATGTCTGCACAGTTCCTACATATGAATACAACACTGAAGGCCAGAATGGACACAGGGACTGAATCATTCTGCTCATCAAACTTCCTTGTTCGATGGGATGTTTCCTTCTATCCCTCATCAAACTTCCTTGTTTCAGTCGGTCTGAAAATGTCAGCACAGCACTGGCTAGAACAGGGCCTGTTCAGTGCTTTGTCTCTGTGTTCATGAGAGCAGACCTTCAATTAACAGTTTTGTCTGATCTTGGATAATTTTAATAATCATATTCACCTGTGGACAGTACCTCTAGCATCTAGTATGGCATCTAATGGTATCATTTATTAAGAAAACCACTCATTGTAAGGAAGATGTTGTCTGCTGGGAGTCTCTGTAGCCTTAAACCAACTGCATAGGAGCAATCTGTGATCGATGCAGACATGACCTCCCTCTATGCAGTGTGATGAAGCCAAGTCACTGACCTTGTCATAAGATAGACTGGCTTTTTAATTACCTCTGTTACTGGGCTACCAGAGCATTAGGAATGTAAGATGGTTAGTAAATACTTAAACATCTACAAATAGGAATAAGTCCCAAGAGAAGCCCAGGTCAATGTCAAACTTCCAACATCACTGCTAGTAAAGGTCTAGAAGATGCCAAGCAGTCTGGCAACTCTTAGTAAGAATTTCTGCCTTGCAAGCCAGTTATGCCACAGTTCTCCTTAGAGAGTATTTGGTTACTTATCTTTCACAGTAAGAAACGTCTCTGTTAAATACTATATGGAGCTGACTAAAGTTTGGCTGACGAACATCCTTTACAACTCCAGAAAAAATCAGTGCTATACCTAACTCTTTTTCAAGCTGTTTTCTATAAGAAAGGAATTATTTTTATAAGTGTATGAGCAAATGAAACATAGCACTTTTCCATCATGTGTAGGCTTTTGCTCTGAATTATCACCAAGTCCAGATGTTTTCTTCAAATTCCTTTGATTCAGAAACCATGATAGAAAATTACATCCCTCCTGAATTTAATCCTCAGTAGAAAAGCAACACTGCCACTTACCAGCTTTGCCTGTAAGGTTTTGATCTTCCTGGCTGTAATATAGGCAAACTATTCTGTAATAAAAGAAGAGAATTTTCATTGTTTTTTAATCCTTCTTCATGGTGCTAAGACAAAGTGGGCTTAACAATCTAGGCCTATACAGATCCTTCTCATAATTTATGTTTTATTCTGTCACCACTTTATCCCATATCACAGCATTTTTTCCTCAGGTGTGCCAGGAACATACTGCATTCTTTGTTTCAGTCCTTAAAATAGCTCTGACCTTAATAATATTGAAGAGTTTATGTCTGTGCTATCTATAGTCACATAGAGGGGACAGGAGAGTAAGGAAAGCTAGTTGCTTTTCAGAATAATTTTTAACCTTCAGAGGAGGTGGGATTTTTCCACTGAGAAAGTTCTGTGATGATAAAGTACAGTAGAGGTGGAGAAACCATCTGGAAGCTAGCATCTACCATTTACTACCTTTGCTAGAAACTTTGAAAACTTTACTAGAAAGAAGAATTAAAAAGCTTTACTAGTATAATTCCTATCGATTTTGCAGGAAACTATAAGAATCAAGAATGGGAACACTGAAAACTTAATTCTGCTTTTCTGAAGATACTTTAGGTTAAGAAGCACAGCTTCTTAAAAAAAAAAGGCTACACAATGACAAGAAGAAACAATGGTTTTTATGTTCATTTCATATAGAATTGCAAAGACTTTTACATTTCCTATTAGCTAGGTTCCCCACCATTCTGCCTTTCCTTCTCCAGGCTGAACAAATGAACTCCCCTTTGCATCTCCTCATTTGTCAGATGCTCCAGTTCCCTGGACATGTCAGTGGTCCTACAATGAACTCTCTATTTATCAATGTCTCAACTTTATTCACAGTCTCAAAACACAGTCATATTACCAAGATGGCTTGACCAGCATTCAGATGACAAAATAAGGCAGGATATATGAGCAACTACAGAGATACGTATTTGACTTCATCATCAAAAGCACCTAACAGGTGATCTTTTCTTATCAAGAAAGGTCATGACTGCTTTGAAACATACTATGAACTTCATATTTCATATGTACAGTAATTAGTTGGAATGTAATATCACATCAATTACTTCCCAAAGGATTCCATACTCTGATCTACTGCTAACCTGCAAATACAATGATCTTTAGTAACCAATGGTCAGTCATTTTTTCCAGTTAAGAGGTACTATTGCTTTATTATGCCTTCATTAAATTTCTGGTTTCACATACACACTAATAAAAACAAGTTGGGATTTTTTTGTTTTATCCCCTTTATTACTTAAATAAGAAGAAAATACATATTCCTTAATGGAAATTTTGGGTTGAGGTGAATTATATACAAATTTGCCATTATTTGTAATTTATCATTTAATGAAATTATAACTTCTAATAAATAAGCCATCTTTCAAACACATCTCCAATTATTGTCCTAATGATTTATTATATTAATTCTCCCCATTGGTAAAAAGGAAGTAATCGCTGTTCTACTCCGGCATGTTTCATTCCAATTTTTACTCCCTATAAATGTGTTACAGTTCTTCCGTTGGCAGTCAGAGAAAATCTCTATAAAAGCAGCTTTTACTGCATTTTCTCTCAGAGCCAAGGAATACATATGCAGCTTGATATTTTTGAGTTTTCAAGCATTGATCTACAGTAGTTATTAAGCCTATTGCTCTTACTATTTTACACTGTCTTAAAAGTGCAGCTTATGCTAACGTCTCTTGGTAACTTTTCACCATAAAGAAAAAAATGGCATTGCATAAAAACAAATGTTGAAAAGGACAGAAAGTCTTCATGCAGTCACCGTAGGTCTCTAGGATTTCCACTTTTATTAGTTACTGGAAAACAACACTACAAAAAATAAAATCAGTCTCTATAAAACTATTGGAGGGCCTTCTTAACTTAATTATGCACCAACTGCTAATATAGATTACCTTAGATTTTAAAAACAAGTAATTCTATTCATTCCTGAGGGATATGGATCCATTTTCTCTTCTATCACCTATCCTTTTAAATAGTAACAGCTAGACAATAAAAAAATCCTCTTTTTGCACTCTGACCTCCTGCTGTAAAGAAGGGCCAACCTTCTAACCATGACAGCTTTTGAACCAAAGTTAAGACAAAAATGAAACTAAAATTCTTGTTAAAAGACAAATACAACCTGCCTCAACATTTCTCCTTTACAGGAGTCAGGACCAAGCCTTCCTGGCACCCTCCCCCACCCAGGCATTCCTAAGGAGGAAATAGTAAGAAAAACACAACTGTGGAAGAAAGCTAACAAAGAACAATGCCTTTCTTGTTAACTAGAAATTAAAATTACATCTTCAAAGACTAAATATTCAATAACAGAAGTAAATTGAAAAACCTGCATACACACAAGTTACTAGATTAGATTTTTCCTAGATTTCTGACTAAAGAGAGGTGTTTTTAGACTAAACACTGTAGCCTAAAAGGAAGGAGGAAACAATCACCATTTTGACATCCACTCTAAGGCATGCTAAGTTGTTCTGCATGTGAACCTGCACCACCACTGCTGTACTGTCTTCTTCCTGAAGCCAGAGAAGGCACCAGCCCGAATACAGCCCCCACTGAAAATCTAATAGCTAGAAATCATTCATGTTAGAGAAGCAATGTGTTTTTCACATGTATCTATCATCTCATTGCTGTTGGGATCAGAATCTGTATATACCCTCAAACTGCTCTTCTTGCACAGTTCTTCATCTGGAGGTGAGGAAAAAAAAACCACATACAACACAACCAAGTTGAATGAAAAACAAAAAATGCACTGAGGCTTTTTTCACATTAGCTACAGATTAAAAAGATAAAAAAACTCCAATCAAAATAAGAAGTGGCAAGCAATTATTTAAAACAAATGGCTCAAAATAATCCTACAAGTTAGTAGTAACTCAAACTGTTAAAAAATTAATTTGTACTTCAAACTCTAAAGTACAAAATATGGGTGTTTGATCTGTTCATGGAGCTAAATTAAGTTACATTAAAATTTCATCATTTATAAGAAATGTAAGATAGAATTGCCAACGCTCAGAGAAGGAATATAGCTAAAAAGAACTGAATCTTGTGCTAAACCTTCCCAATTCTGGATGACCTTAGAGTCTCAGAATACTCAGCTCCATAAAGACAGCCCTGAGATCCAGTATAAATTATGGCAACTAAAATGTCATCTAGAATTTCCCATAAATATTTTCCTTCCAACACTCCCCACCTACATTTTATATGTACTTTCTAAATAGAAGTTCAAGAAGGAGTCCTGGAAGGACAGTATCTAGCTGCATTTCCACAGCAATCTCATTCCAAAGGAGTTCTTGTTCGTAAAAGTGGGATACCACAACACCTGGTTCTGGTTCACAAGACATTTGTTTCGTGGTTACAAAGAAATTATATATTTTATATTTATTTAGATTTTACAAAATCTTCTTATGGCAATAAGTTAAAAATTTCCTGAGCTGTAAAAAGCACACCTTTTCAGAGTTCCTCTTCACTCGTTTGAAGACTTTTTTAATGTAGAATTTACTATTTGAGTTTCAGCATAATGTGTCATTTCTTGGGCTTTTAAAAAGTTTGTTGTTTAAAAATCCCAATTTTCTGAATTTTCCAGCACAGTCACACAACTCAGGAAATGACGTCACTCTCTTAGTGCCAAAAAACACATTGGAAGTCCTAAATCTCAGCACACTCTCTCAGCCAGTGACGCAAGCAGCCTGCTGAAGTGAATTAAACCTTTGTCCTGTTCACTGAAACTGGGATTTTTCAAGCTTTTTTTAAGAACTGCACAAAACCTAGCTGCTGGATATGCTCACAGGGTAAGCTTCAAAAGATAAAAATCTCAAAAGTGACAAAATAGGTTTCAGAATAGAAGAATGGGATTCAGACTTCACAGGATTAACTGCTGCAACGGTCCTGTGTTTTAAAAAGCACCTTATTTTTGCTTAAAAATAAAAATCACCATTTCAAATCTTATCCTCCCCCTTTTAAAAAATAAATTATTAGCAGCAACCAAGCAGATTTTGAGCAGCAAAATAGGCCTTACAGTAAGTGACACCAACAGAAACACTGATAGGCCACTTCTTTTCACAAGTGCTGTATCAACAATTTAGGAAAGACTAGCTCACGATCAACATACTCCAGTATAGTAATCTACATGTCGTTATCTATGTATGATTATAGTTAATGGAGATGAAAATTAGGGTCCAATTCAGTAGGTCTTTACTTCAGAGTAAGCTGAATCGCTTTCCAGTCTCCACTGTATTGAAAGTAACTCTTGTGGCATGAGATGGAGAGAGGCCAGAAGCTATTCTCTCACCAAAGCAATACCCAAGACTGACCGTAATTAAAAAACCCCAACAATCAAGACTTCTTTTGTTTCTCCAACAAGTCTTTTGCTTCCAAACAGTATCAAGCCAGGTTCAATTCGAACAAGTATAAACAATGCTTTAGACACTGAATCTTCAGACTGTTATGTCAACTAAGTGAATTCAGACTAAAAAGCCTTAATAGCCCAGTGACAACCCCTCAAGTGCATGGAAAAACAGACTCACACAAATATCAGTCCTTGTCCATCTGCTACTAAAGATAGAAACAATTAATTCACAACACCTACAGCACATGACATAGATTGCTGATGAAAGTCACCACAATTTTTTAATGAGCAATGAGTGTCATGTTAGGCCTACTGATGTTTGTAAGCTCTCAGGATGCTTCAGTGAAGTTCCCCAGCACTCCAGTGTCAGTATTTACAGACCTAAATCTGCGATGTTGCATGAACACAAAATACCATGCATCATCTCCACCTCCACAACAACTGAAGAGCCTGTGGGGACCACATCAGACCTTAGACGTCACCATTTCCTGAAACATGCAACAACGGACACAAGGTCGTGCAATATCCTAGATCAATATGATTGAGGCTACTCCTTCAGCAAATACAACTCAAATTATGGCGAGAACTGTTCTGTCCTCTCCCTTCACCCCTGAAGTTCTCCACTCAAGTTTACTAATTAACCAATATTGCTTAGTTCTCTATATCAGAAACCTTTTCTTTTCTATTTATGCATCAGAGGTACAATCCGTCTTCATGACAACTCAGCTAAACATCATTCTTCCTTCAACAGAATTGGTGCTGTTTATGCCTCCAAACGTCAAATAAAACGAGTGGAAAAGCAGTCAGTCCTTTCACTGGGGCCAGTGAAAGAACGAGTGTCCCAGACAACTAGCTGCCTTTCTCCTCCCCTAAAGCAAGCAGACTTTGACATTACCTGTGTCAGTGGTCTGGTAAGTGCTTTACTTTGCTTACACTGAGCTATACCCCAAACACAGGGAAAAACGATACAGATTGACCCTGGATGATCACAGACTGGCCATTTCCAGCACTGTTCAGACACAGAGGGGCACAGCAGCTGGGTTGCAGTCCTGTTCACCTCTGTCACAGAAATTTGCAACTGGCCCACATCAACCAAGGAGAGAAGCTAGGACACAATATATAGAATTACAAGGGTAAATATTTATTCAAGTGCATGACGTGTCCCAACCAAATCAGGGCACCCTGAATATGGTTTTATACATTCTTCTATCCTTCAAGCGTTCAGATACAACACAATTTGACTAATCACTAATACCCACACTACTGATTACTAATCATAGTAAAACTTTGCAAAGCATCTATATTTTTGTAGCATTCTTGCTGCTTGTTTATTGATTCAGATATCCTTGGAGTCAGTCTGCTATGATTATTTATCTATGATGCCAGACGATGCTGGGAGGGTTTCAAAGACGTGTCAGAGGGGCTAGGATGCTGCTCTTATCTGGGTTGTTCAGGGATATCCTTTATCCTTCATGGACAACTCTAAACTGCCAAGAAGCAAAGTCCTTATTTCCAGGGCCAGGCTGTCCTTTAGTTTTACTTAAGTATGAACAATCCTAAAGTAACCAGTAAAACTCCACTACCTCATTACATTACAGAGTATAACATAAACTAATAAATACACTGTTGTACTATAAAGACTGAGACAATAGTTAGGGAAGGGAATCTTCTGAACACCTCCCCTAGGTGCTGCAGCTGCAGGCAGGCAGCAGGAAGACACTCAGGCTCGCTGCATTCCTCATGGCTGGGTCTTCACCTTGCTCTTTATAGCCTCTAAATTTAAAATAAAATGCGTCTGCCCGACACCCGCGGAACGCCAAGCCGGCGGGAGGAGCCTCCTGTTCGCTATGGCCGACGCCCGAGTTGGCAGTTGGTGGGGGTGGGGGGGCAGGCAGAAGCTGCCATTAGGCCAGGCCGGGTTTGTTCCCAGTGCTGCCACCTTGCAGAGCCGTTTTACTCCCATTCTATTTGTAATTGAGCCATTTGCCAGGAGATGGCAGCATATTATAAAATATCCTTGAATTTTGGTCCTAGCTATCACCCAGCAAAGCGGTGTCCCCCGGATGGCAACAGGGGCCCCTCGGAAGGCTTTTACAGCAATAGCTCGATTTACAGAAGTAAACGGTGGATTACAAACCCCTTGTATTTAACTTAGTTTTTAAACGGCTAGGTTTATAGCAGCAGGTAGAAAACAATTTGTTTAAAGAGCACTTTCAAGTTTGGTGCCAACAGAAGCTGCAGTCACATCTAGGGAGTGTGTGCCAGAATGCAGGCTACTAGCCCCAGTGCTTGGTGCTCAGGCCTGGTAGCAGCCAGTTCTGCCTTCACAAAACTGCAAACAAGGGGAAAAAATAAATCTCTTTCAACAGGTAAACAGTCAGATCTGCTATAAAGCTCCCACATTTACAGCTGCCTTGTCCAATCGGGCACGGATGCAAAATTCTTGTGGAGAAAGCAGGGAAGGCTCAGTGGGAAGGTGGCCATGCTGCATTCCCTCCTCCTGAGGCACTGTGGCCTGCTGGATTAGCAGTATTTGCGGTGCACCCAGCATGTTTTTGTAGCAGTACAGTAATAAACCCTTTTGCCAGGGTGTTAGTAAGTTACACTGTCTCTGGAAGTCCTACACACTTCTCCCAGCTCCACTGTGTCTGGGGCACTCTTTATTTGAGGTAGCAGAACAAGATTTGCCTAAAAGCATCAAAGTTAAGCCTCAGAAAATTCATCATACTTACCAGTTCTTATGGGATTACCGGGCATGTCAGCTCTTTATTTCCCCATAAATAATGTCAAAAAAGGCATGGCCTCAAGCATAACAAAATAATTTAGGAGTAATTCTTATTATGGAAGTAATTAAATTTTTAATGCATTTTGGGACTTGCTAAAATATGAGTAATACAAGTCTTCTCCATTTTAGCAGCCAAATAGGAAGCTATAGCTTATTCAGGTTTTGTAATCGTGCTCTCAGTTCTGGTACCTAGAGCACTTCATCTCAGATACCATTGGCACTCCTGGAATTTAAAAAAAAACAACACTGGGAATGCTGATCTGTCAGCTCGACAGTCTGGATAAATTTGAAAAGAAACTGGTATTGGCACTGGTAAATTAGCATTGTGCTGAAACTTGGACATTCTGTTACATTTGTTAATCTTCCATGTTCTAAATGGAGTTTCATGAATAACACTTGACTATATGAAATACTGGAAGAGCAGGAAAATAACTAGCTTTTATACCTTCATATGCAATAGGCATGATAGAATCATATTCTTAACCTTTATGTAAACTTGGAGAATCGTGACCAGTTATAAAGAAATGTGTACTGTAATAGCTCTACATATATCTGATATAAATAACAGATTTGTGGTAGAAATTACTATTTTGTGCATACCTCAAATATCAAATGCCAATTTGATGCTTCTGGGTCACTTAATTAATTAGTTGTATTAGTTGCAAGCTTACTTAAATTACCTTCCTTGATATATTATGCCTGCAGAATAAATTATTCATCTCACAAAACTTAGCTAAAGAGTCTTGCTTCTTCCTAGCTACAATATTTACATCAAAGCAGCAACCAAATACTACAGTATTTGTCTTAATTAATTAAATGATAAGGAATAGACTCAAACATGCCTAAAAAAAGGTATGTGGAGCTTACAATTTCTCAAACTATAAGCTGTAAAACTCCAGGATTCAGAAAACAAAGACACACAGCTCCAGGAGGTATGTGTTACTGCAATATCACAAGAGCTCTGTGCTTTACAGCTTTTGTATCAGTTATTTCACTCTCTTTTCAGCAGAAGAAAAATGTTTGTGTTTGGAAACAAAAACACTCCTGTGTGTTGGAGTTGACTATGTGTGACTAAAGCATGTTAGCAAGCCCACTTTTATGCATGTATTAAGTGAATGCCTGGATCACATATATGTGGAGTGTTTTAGTGTCTGATTTCTTCTGTCACCTAACAAAATGCAATAAAACTTACTTTAATTTAGGAAAAAAAGTGCATGGCAAGTGGTGTCAAAAACCAGACCTTTGGTGGGACACAGGTTGCAATGGTTAATACAAATTTGTCTAACTTCACAGCTGCAGATATGGGTTAAAAATTGCATTTTTTGGTAACTGTTTCTCCTTATCCTGGAACATTTTCTTCTCATCTTTAGTGCCCATGCTGCTTCATAGGCTTTGATACTTTTCTTATTTAAAAAATACATAGAAGAGAATAGAAATTTGGGCTGTTACATGGGACCTTGATTCTATATATACTCATCAGTCACTCTAGTTAATAATTTTTGTACAACCATGCTTCTCCAATGGTTCTCAAAAGAAAAAAAAAAACAAAAACAAAAACAAAAAAACCCACCCAACTCAAACTTTTTCAATCATAAGATGTTTTCCTTACATCTCTAGCTCACCTCCTTGTCAACCACCAAGCCTCACTACTTATTCTCTAATGGCATTTGTTGCACCCTTCTGACACTTGTCAGTTTCTAAAACACAGTTCAAGGTAGTCCTAACATAAATTACATCCCTAAAAAATCCCTGAGGTGAAGGTGACTGAGGTCTTAAAAAATGTTTTTAGAACATATAGTTAGACTATCTAAATACAATAGGCCAAGTTATACCTGAAATTTGAATTGAGTTTCACTTGCTAACAGTAAATTAATATGGTTTTATAATCCTCCTTCAGCAGTACCTACAATGGGTTTCTGAAATTATGAGCTTTACATATTTTACCTAAATCACCTGCCTGCTGCAACCATGCCAACAAAGCAGCAGTCTGGGAAACCAGAGTGCAAAGCGATGCTCAGTGCTCAGAGCATATGGTAGAGGACAGAGCTGGCACAGCAGACTGTGGCAAAGGCAAAGGTAAGCTAGTCATTATGTCAACCTCGTATTCTTTGTGCAAGCTCTCACTGAGGTGTAGCAAATAATTTTGGTTTGCAAGCACTATGACAGGTAAACACTGAGGCCCTGCCTTACAATCAGCTGTAGAACTCCCACTAGGTTCAGCGAAAGCAGGTGCATGTCCTGACCATAAAAAAACATTTGGTATGGTCATCTTTCAGATGGAGGTGTTTCTTATTTTCACACTTGATCCATTTAATGTTCACTATAATTGAATGTGTTATCCTGTCAGGTAGGTTTTGTACAGCCGATCTAGTGCCACAGCAGAACTGTTGGGAATACGTACCAGAGGTTGCATATCCATTAGGAGGAGGACTACTCCTTCACCACATTATGTTGACCAAATACAGACATTTACAATTAAATGCATTTGTAGTCATCTTAAGAAATGAAGTTTTATGAGCTTGTTCAGGGACTCTTACATGGTTCATGTAGGAGTCTTCCATTCTAATATGTATTTTGTGTTGAAGGACATAAATTAGAACTGATAGTCTCATTATTAAGCAGTATTGCTGATAATTATGACACATGAGAACACAATCTATCTGAGCTCCTTAGCTGTTGGACAAGTTTGTATCATCAGTTTAGGTCTCTGATATTTTGTAATCTATGCATCTTATTTACATACATGATTTACCAGAAGCATGTTATGATCTGAGAGCCCTCTGATTGCAGCTTCAGTGGACTACAACAGAATTTGAATTTCCTAACTAGAACTCTGTGACTTTATCACATGTGGTCCTTAGGCTTCATCTTTTGGCTTCGAAGTCCACTAAGGTGCCATGATGAGAGTCTCCAGGTGTATCTTCCCTGAACAGTGAATAAAGGAAACAGCAGGGGTAGGAAGAAGGGGAGTTTAATTGTTAGAGAAAATTGTATAAGTGAAAAGGCCTTTGTCCTTGTTTACAGACAAACACGGCTAAAAATTAGGTCTGAGTTTTTTGATGAACATTTTCATTAATCAATATATTTGTATGTAAAAATAAGCCTGGCCCAAAACACCAGTCATTCTTATTTTGGAGAATGTCTCATCTATATTTTTTTACCTTGTTTATCTGGATAACTTCACACAGGCTACTGTTGAAAGTGGTTTACACATGTTTAGCTTATGTGAATTCAGTGAGTGTTAGAAAGTTAATCAATTTCTAAAGCAGTCATCAACGTGACTTGGGCACTCTCTTACATTCTTAGGCAAGTGAACATTATTGGTCACATCTGAGAATTAAGCAAGCAAGATTAATGTCTTTCTGCAACTGAAAGTTTAATTTGATAACGAAGTTCTAAATTCCAGTCAGCTCACCCTGCATAAATGATGAAACAGGAATTTAAATAGCTGAAGGAGGAAATCATACTGCATGGATCTTTTTTTTTTCTAGGAGAGAAAGTCCAGTTCCTCTTCTAATGCTGAGAAAATATGGAAATATTCCCTGGGATATTTTATCTGGTAGTAATTTCCACAGTAGTCTACTACAGTTTGTCAGACTGATTTTCATTGTCATGAATTAGGAGGTCAACTAAAATCCATTAGAATTACATGGATATAAGTCTGTAAGCAAGAGGGAAATTAGGTCCATCAATTATGGGATTTGGAAAGTCTGTAATTATCTTCTAAATGGGATATTTACTTATTAAGAAATTACTATCATATTGTCATGCATGTGTGAAATTTTACTGACATCTAACAGCTAGTTCTGTGTCAGTGGCCTCCATCAGCCAAGAGGGATGTCATTGGCAAAGAAAAAGTGATTTCTTTTTGCCTCAGGCGCCTCCAGGCCATTGTAATTGCTGGGAAAAATTTCCATTTGTACAGGCTTTGCATAAAGAACTTTGTTTTACTAACTTAAGAACATATTTTTAAGGAATGAACTCAAATAAATTTATATTTCTAAAAATATATTTCCTTTTTAATTCTTAATTTCATTTTCATTTGCAGTTTTTCACCATAACATACTTTTCCTTTGGTGTAATAGCAAAGTCTGAGAACTTTAACTGAAACACATGCTTGCCTCGAATATGGAACAAAGAATAACGCAGGC
>NW_010200048.1:0-1189 GCF_000695765.1 Mesitornis unicolor | reverse complement strand
CCCTACCATGGATGGTATTTTCTTTTTTTTGATGTAAATGGTATTCATTTTCTTTTTGACTGAAAGTTGAGGACATTGTTTTGTAAATACAGGAATCCACATTACATCTACTGATCAACAAATTATTTCAGGCTTTTCTGTGAAATGTAATGTCTTTTAGGAGAAGTGGAAAAATCCTTAAACCATTCAGATTGTAGGTTTAGTTTACTCTGGCAGTAATACGGATGTGGAAGTCTGCTGCTAGGAGTCCTAGTATTTTCTGTCTTGGTCCTGTGCAAGTAATGTTTTCTTTTGGCATTTTTTTTCTGGTTTGGGTGTATCAAGTCTTTGCTGGAAAATTCAAGCAAGGAAATAATGAATACAAAATGAATTGTGTTTAAAAGATCAGCAAGGTTTAGATCTAAGTTAATTCAGAAAGATTTTGGATTTTGCATTTAATAACGCACAATGACTCCAAATGCAGAATGAGGAATCTGTTTGGCCACATGCAGCTGTTACGCGCTAATGAAAAAAGGCTTGCCAGGAATGTGGAAGCCTGTGCCATCCATTGCAGCATCAGAAACACAGCTGACTTCAAGGGTAACTGAAAGGATCGAGAATGTGTAATTCAAATGTGCAATCAGCCTTGCAAGGCACACATTTAGCAGACAGTATTAAGCAATTCCATAATATTGCTTTATATCGAATGCAGAGATATAAAAATCGTATTAGCATTTAATTGCCACATGCCGTGTTTCCCACTGTGACTTGAATACACTTATTTCAACTCCTCTGACACGATGCGTGCACATTAATTGATTTAAACAGGGAGGGCTGCGCATTCCTTTGTTGTCATCCTTGTATAGTCTGCGACACATGCTCATAGAGCTTGTCGGTGTATTTCCAAGCTTTAGTATCCTATAGTACTATCCTATAGTACGCTTGCAACTCAGTGAGCCGCACGCAGGAGCAAGAACACACTCAAAAAATCAAACCGGTCAAAATTAGCATTGTAGCCAGAGAGGCTGGATTTGCGAGACAGTAGAAGGCAGCAGCAGTCTTGCAAAACTCAGGAATTGTCTGTTCAGGCCTTTGTATCAAAGCAATAGCGAAATACAAGCGTCTTGCGCTGCGGTTCTTTTGTGGGAAGAGAAAGACCCCCGCCCTCCTGCCTGCAGGAGCGAGAGGGGTGTGGAGGGGGGTGTGCCCG
>NW_010200047.1:0-21716 GCF_000695765.1 Mesitornis unicolor | reverse complement strand
CCCGGGCCCTGCGCTTTTTTGTTCCCCGTTTGCGTCCGCTTTACTTTTCTAACGGAGCAGGGGTGGGTGAAGGAAGAACAGACACGTTAAAGACGCTGCTTTAATTCAATTTTTAAATATAACATTCATCAAGTAGTTAAAATAACACCAATTGAAAAAAAAACCAACCAAAACCAACCAAACAAAAAAAACCCCCAACGGAATGAGCATTTCTGGTTATTGCCCAAGATTTGATTTCTGCTCGTCGTTTATAAGGGCCTTATCTTACATTTAGCCAGCCAGCAATGTATTTTTCTAAATATTAATTTTAATAGCAAGTCTTTTAATTCCCTGTTACATTTTCATATCCATGAAATATCTGAAACCAATCACATTCCTTGTTATAAGTCTAGAAAAATGTATTTAATTAGCCATTACTGTGCACTTCGCTTTAAATATTTATTTAAAAAAAGACAATGTTTAATCTGTTTAAAAAAAAAACAACAAAACAACCCAAAACATAGTGAGGATACAAACTGAATTCTAACCCTCGGCAGCAACAGTTTCTAAGTGGCAATGGAGACTGCCCTCCTGAAGAACACCTCTCACTCCCACTCCCACAGGAGGGGAACCCATGCTGCTCCCGTCCCTGCTCTGGCTGGGGGGCTGGCAGTGCTCTCAGCGGGTGCTTGTACCCAGTCTCAGCATCAGGAACCGCTCAGAGTCGTGCAGCCATGGGTTTCTGTACAGGAATCTGAGCGTCTAGGGGAAAAAAATATATATAAAAAAATTAAAAATCTAGTAAATACTTACTGCAGTACCAAAATGCTGTAAATACTACTCCATCAAATCCTATTTGCTTTATTTTTTCCTTGGTCATCGGGTTGCACAGTATTTCAAATAAAGAAGAAAAATTTAAAGCTGCAGTCAATGACACAGCCAAAAATACTGTGAAAAGGTATCATTAGGATTTTTAGACAGATAAATCTGAGGAATTTTTAGGGAAAAAACACTGTGTTTAATGTATGATCACTGTCCAAATTTATTTATAGCTTAAGAAGCTCTCTTTAAATGAATTAAGAGATCCCCCAAAACACTTACCAAGCACGTCCAGGATTTTATTAACAGCCTCTTGATTTACACTGTAAGTGAATCCACTGGACCTACACAGTTAAAAGAAAAAACCTTGTTTCTTCAATGAATATTTCTTATTCCTGTCATTTCTATAATCTGAATTAAACATTTCTATAATTTCATCATATTTTTCATCCTACCAGCATACATATCAATTTTAAGGGCACAGCAGACTTCTAAGCAGATTGTGCTCAAGGACAGCTATGGTTTCTTTATCTTTCTCTTGTTCACAGTCCTTCTCTCTTCCCTTGATTTTTATTAGGGACAACTGCAGGAAGAAAACATTTGTTTGTTTTCAACTATGATTTTCAAGACTGTCTCTCTGAAACTGAACCAGATCTTCAGCTGATGTCAAATTCTGTAGCACTCAATTGATTTATTTCATTTACTTGAAAGGGAAATTTATCTGTAGACACCTATTTAGCATAGTGACATGGCAGGGGATATAACAACAACAGTACTTTGTGTGCTTTCCAACAGCGCTACAAACCTTAACCAATTTGTTTCCTGAACAGAGACATAAGAAAATAGCTCAGGGTCGTCAGCTGCCAACTACGTTCTGTGGAAAGCTCAAGACAATGTGAGGAGCAGGACTGGTCCACTTGCATATCAAAGCCTTGGGAGACACTTTGAAAACCAAATGGTAAAGGCACTCAGAAGCAGCCCACCAGTGGGTTAACAAATTTTGTGGCTAAGTCCCACAGGAGTGTTTTCACTGTGAGGGGGTGCCACTCTGCTTCTACAACCTGTACAGAAAGGAAACACCCAGATCTTCACCAGGTGTCCTGGTTTACTGGGATGTAATTTGAGAGTCAGTTTTCTGTTGAGAAAAACTGATTTTTTTTAAGGACTACAACACTCTATTTCATGGGAACAAAGCGCTAAAACTTTGTTATAGGTTTCAGCTAAAGCTGGTATGTGATGCTTAAGGTCTTCAGCAGCGTTGAGATAAATGGGTGCAGAGGCTGGAGGAAGCAAGAACCCGGGGAAGCTGACCCAAGCTGACCAATTAATACTCATCCATACTATAAACGTCACATTCACTATAAATTGGGCAGTTTGCTGGGGTTGGCCCTCCTTCTCCTTCTTCCCTCTTCCATGGCTGACATCTCAAGGGGGACTTGTTTACCACCCCACCTGTGAGGCCTACTCCCCCACAATATTGGCTGAGTATAACTCTGTGTATTTTTAATTAATATTGTTATTAATATTAGTTTTTATTATTATTCTTATTTTATTAAATCTGTATCTATTTCAACCCACGAATCTCCTTTCCTTTTTCCAACACCCCTCCCTGAGTGGGCAGGAGGCACAGGGTGACAGAGGAACCGCATAAACCATGACACCACAACTCAGGTAAAACCAATCAACCAGTTGACTGGTGCACAGGCAGTTAGGATTCTGCTCTTCATTAAGAAGCTCAGTCATTAAGAATTGCCAGTAAAACCACACACAGACTTCTGTACACCAAAAAGCCAACGTTACTTACATTTTCTTCTTCTTCACTGCACCTAGTTGCACAAGAGCTGCTAAGGCATTTTTCTGCATGTCAGAAGACAGCGCTTCATAACACTGTGTATTCCCTACAGAGAAAGCAGAAACACAATGAAAAGTTTTATCACAGTCCCATTAAGCAATAAGATTTTACAAGTGTAGCCTGTTAACAGCTGTACACACCCTTCTCAAGAAGCTGAAAAATAAAGTTGCGGACTCCAGGTATAAACTGCTTCTCAGTAAAGGCTTCTTTTGTTTCTGTTGAGAGGTATCTGAAAATCAACTAAAATTTAAAGAAAATTAGCACTTCTTTCCTTTTGATTTTCAATTTTTTATTAATTACAAACACACACACATGGCCTTATAAGGAAGCAACACTGTTACACTTTCAAAAGCGTCAAAGGAACTCAAAAGGTATCATTACATAGAGCATCTGAAATTTTTATTACTAACAGGCATGAGAATCTTCAAATTAAAATAAGGTTCAGTATTACTATAATCATTACCTTAGACATCAATCTAACATTCCTGTTCTCACAGTAAAAACCAGTATATTTTTTAAAGCCATATATGTTTTACAGATAGGAAAAATTGGGCAAATCAGTACAGTTCGGCCCAAGCCACACACCAGATCATTAACAGAGCCCTCATCCACCAGGTTCAAACGTCTACCAATTCATTCCCACCAATACCATGCTGACGCACTTGAGATTTTAGCCTCCTATTTTTGTATACACTGCTTATTACAGGAACATAAGTGTCTAGTCTTACTAAAACCTCGGAAAAGCAATTAATTTAAGGAGATAGGGATGGAATTAATGACTCCCCAAGAAAGCTATCAGATATGAGATGCAAACACATTTCCGCACCTGGCAGGACAGCGGACATAAAATGAATTAAGCAAGAGTTCTCCGTAAGAAAAACCAAAGAAGCTGGTAGCAGCACACTCCCTGTGAAGCTTATAAACCCACGACAGCCCATCACATTACAAGGCAGTTACTACTTCAGCCAGTTGGAAAAGTCTGAGTCAAAAGCTGAAGTCAGGATCCCAGGGGCAGGGTGGTCTTTAAGATACTTGTTACTGCTACTTCTCAACTCTTGCACTCCCCAGCCATGAAAACAGCCACTATTTATCATAGATAAATATAAATAGACTAATATAAATAGTGATAAATATCATATATTTATCACTGTTTATATTAGAAGTATCACAGTCCTCCTTGTTTTCCTATAAGACATGCGAGGGGGAAAAAAAAAAAAAAGATAATTTTCCAAAGAACAACATACCTGATAACCTTCCACAAAAGGTCTGAACATAGCTGACAAGAAAGATACTGTACAACTTCCTTTGTCAGTAGGGTAGATTTACTGCTGAGTTGTTTGAATGGCATCACATTTTGTGAGCAGAAAACATCCTTCCTCAAAATCCTGGGAGAGAGAAGCGTAACTGAAATTTTAACAACTTCAGTAAGTGCAGTTACCTTTACCCACAAAATCAACAACAACAACAACAACAACAAAAAAAACACACAATGGGCACCACTTCCATTTCTGAACTTGGTCTGAACTAGAATTCCCCTATATACCAGAAATCCCCCTCTAAAAAGGCGGTGGGAACGTGTTCTTGAACACAGCAGAGCAGTATTTTGATGAGCAAGGGGCTTAGGAACAAAGACAGCAGTGGTGGCTGCTACTGTAAGAGGCAGCCTGAGCTCCCTCATTTTGTCAGAATAGGGACAGGCTGTCTGGTTTAGGGTGTGGGGGGGCTTTGTTTGTTTAAGTCAGGGTTTGCTTTTATCATATGTGCACTCCTTGCAATAAATGATAACATAGTTGGCTGACCTGCCCCCTACCAAAGAAGCAACACAATGGCCAAAAGTTACAAACCATAGAAATGTTAACAACAAAATGATTTTGTCAATATCAGCCTAAGGGGGAGGGGGACACAGAACACACACACGGAGGACACCAGGGGATGGGACACAGACATGACAGATCAGTAACTTCAGATCAGCAGTGGTGCCAGTCAGCCTCAAAAAAGGCCCAATTCTCTATCTCTAAAAATCTGAGATTTTAATATAGTTGCAAGTCTTCAACATTCTTAGGAGAATTACTCTTATCTCTTTTTTCTTATGCAGGAAAGATCACGAACATAGTCATCAGATATTTGGCCTTAACATTGATAAAAATAATGTCTAATCAGTTTTAAATCCAAATAAAAACCACACCCAGACTTACCACTTTATATTGGGTATGATGTTGAACCAATTTTATTTTTTTTTTACTAATAAACTTGTGCTCACCTGTGTTTCAAGCTGGCTGGACTACAGCCAGCTCGGACCCAGCAGGATGTGTCCAAACTGACACAGCACGTCCTGCAGGGAGCACGCAGATGTACCCAGCCCTGTGGTATGGTGACACACATGAACAATACCAGCTTCGTCCGAGCCATGCTTGTATGGGTTAGGGGGTGAAACAAAGGGAAGCTCTTTTCAAGCAAAATCAGATGCAACTAAAGCTTCCATAAGACCCTACCAGGGACCCTGGTACACCATTAGGGAAGCTCCCACTTCAAACTCCTTCACAGGCTACATTGCCTCAATCTGTAGAAGATACTGGCTGCAGAAGTTTAAATCAGGCTTTCCCATAAGCACTTCCCTCATAGTGCTCACAATGCACTATCTGAATCTATACAAGATAAACAGTAGTAATAAAAAGCTAAGAAGGCTCAACCATGAGCCATCAAAATATTCCAGAAAAAAAGTTTATTTATGCACAGAAACATTGAAACCTTCAGAGTTCAAGGTACAAGAGGAACATTAGCTGTTGTATAAACAGTACCAAGTAGATACCACTTTGCTGTGCAGTCAAGGAGAGGTGGGTACAGAGGCGGACTTTAAGAGATGAGGCACTGGGTGATGGCACTGTCCTCTGGTACCCTTGCCATCACAGACCACAAATACGGAGCTACACCAAACAACTAATCACAGCTGCACTAGGACAAGTACAATCAACCAGAGGACAATAGGTACTTAAAATTGGTAATTAAAAGGTAATTTTAAAAGTAAAATAGGTAATTAAAATTGCATATTCTATTTGCCAAAGATAACAAAGACATACAATGGTTGATCATTAATTGGTATAATACCTAGAGAGTTTAACTTCCTGAAAGAGCAGCAGTGCCCCATTGCTACACAATCTGCAAGAGCTTTTAGGAAAAAATATTCTGGTGTAGCCTCAGTGAGAATTCCTGTTTTGTTTCTGTGCCAACAGGATATACCCACTCTCTGACATAATTCAATTAAATCTACATTAACACTTTTTTCTTCAGAGCCTAAGGTCTCTTTCATAACTGCAGAGGACAGTACTTATACTTCATTTTAAAGACTGCTTTATACATATTACTATATGCATGCTGGAAGACTGGTAGATTTATGCAAAAAAGCCAAACTTCTGCTACAGTTCATTTCAGAATTGGGCAATTTCAGGATTTTTAGTTTCTTACTGGATAGGAAAAAAAAATATTGCATATACAACCTTGTGGATTCAGGCAATGTTTTGCAGCTGAACAAATGATTACCTCTACTCTGAGCCCCTTTTAAATTCTCCCTCCCACTTACAGATCAAGTTGATACCACTGTAGGTATTTATCACAAAACACTTGTTTGGCAGAGCCTTGAAATCAGATGCTATTTTAGTTGGTTGTGTTACTGACTATCAGTATTTCTGTATAAAGGTTGTTTTTACCTTCAATGAAATGCCAGGAAAGAAGATGAACTCATCAGAAAAAACGTCTCTCAAGAAGCTGAAGCAGCTGTAGACTTCCTCTGAAAAAAAAAAATTGTAAAATACTTGTTTAAAAACATCATTTAAAGCATGCAAGTGAAAAGTGATTTACTCCTTATTTCAGGGAGAGTACCTACCTTCAAATACAATTTGGACTTGACACTAAAAGCATACAATACCAATACAGCAGAAACCACCCCAACAGAACAGCAAGCGCTCAAAGCATTTGATTCAGCTGTAACCAGAAGGAAAGCGCAGGGGGTTGTGGCTTCTCAGAACATGCATTAAGCACCACATAATCAGATGCTACACAAAATTTAGGCATGTATTCTGAAAAGCTTCTTTAATAAGAGTGCAGTATTAGAAAACACTGAAATACTTCAGAAACAGTAGTGGCAAGAGAAGAAAGATTGAGAAGAGGCTGCACCATATATAAAAGTTGCACACAATTTGTAAGCCAAAAAGCTGGTCTGCTAAACACCAACAAAATAAGACACTTGGGAACTGGGATCACCTCATCTTAACCCTGCCCCATCAGCAAAATATATCTACTTTCAAAAGTACCAAAGGGTAAACAAACAAAAGAGGCAAGCATATACCCCTGTCCCCTCGCAACACAACCACCCTATGCCATGGGACCTCACTCAGACCATAATGTTCTCAGGAAGCTCCCACTAGCAGCCGCAGGAACCTCATGCTCCTCTTAGAGCTGACAGCACAAGGAGCAAAGGCAGCGGGCTCTCAGAGCTCCCCAGACGTACCTTTTCTGAAGCTGCGTGTCATCTGTAAGGCAACTGCCACCAGAGACGGACGCACAAAAACGTTCAGCAGCTGGTTTCTGTAGGTGGCGCACATCAGGATGGCCAGAGCGCGCTTGAAGACAATTTCCCCTACAGCTCCATCTTCCACTCCTTTGTCATGAAGGACCACATGGCCATCAACAAGGCAAGCGATGTTGGAATGCAGGGTGAGGCCAGACAGGACTGCTTTTTTGGCACACAGGTTATCTAGCAGGAGAAAGGAAGATGCAAGAGGGAACACAACTCCATTGAAACAGCCTAAAATGCGCCAGTGTTGCATTAAGTTTTAACACTGAAGACCAATTATTACAGCAAATATCCAGTTAGAGAGAGATTCTAAAATAATCCACACCAGGAATTGGCAGCCTTGGCATAACTTGAGACAGAAAGAACAGATTTCAGACATTTCTGCAATTAAAGCACTTTACATTCTTCCACTTGCTAACAATGACAAATACTTCCTTTGTCTCCGAAACAAGTATTTGGAGCCTCCAAAAAAAAAAAAAAAAAAAAAAAAAGAGGAGAGATCTGTTTGATGGATACATTCATCACTAAGGAAACTGAGATCATACTTTTGCTTAGACATTTCTGACACTACTGTTCAGAATCAGATGCACAAGTCTTACAATGTTTCTTCTCAACTCCCACATACAAGGAAGACACCATCTCAAATTAAGTTTAAAGAAATCCTAACATAAGTTTCATTACATAATATAACTGTGCAAAGAGAAACCAGACCGTATTTAACCCCAAACCTCCTCTTGTTTCGAAAGACAATCCTTTTAAAATGCCTTGCTTTTGCAAAGCAGTGTATGGTTTTGGTGAGCTGTTTTAAATGAAGTTCCTCAAAGGCAGGCGTGAGTTTCACAAACCTGTGGGCTTTAGTCAAGCTTTTTTGTCAGTGTGACACACTGTGAGCTTTACTCAGATAACGAGTAACATCTCAAACCTTGAAAGTACGCTCGCCTTTTTAGAATACCTTACACTTTAAACATCACTGAAACATTCCCTGCATCAAATGGGAACTCTTTGGCAAGTAAGAAAAGCAGCAATAAAAACTTCTAACTGAACACTAAAATATACTTTATATGTTCACAGCACCACAATCATATCATGTCAATATAGCTTCTGATGGAAAAACTACTATTATTTCCCCTTAACATAGACTTCACATAGAATGTCCTTGCATCTTATTTGCTCTTTCAGCCTACTTTGTTCCAGTTTTGCTAAAGTTCCCAAGTTTCTAGCTGCAATAAGCAGAAGTGTGAGCAAGTAATTTTGCAGTTCCTGTTTTCAGTACAAAATTTCTAAAACCAAGCAAATGTTTTGCCTGTAACAACCAACCAGCATGATACAGGGAGAAACAACTACCTGCTTCAAGACAGAACAACAGACAGGGTATGTGTAGTTGCTGACTTGGCAATGTAATCAAATTAGCCTTTAAGTGACATTTATTCTTTCAAATAATTAACAATCCAAACCAAAACAACAAACCCTGTTTCTATGCAACTGATGCCCAGAGAGGGGCTAGCACCCCCCATCAAGATCTGCTCAGTTATTGTCATTCCCCCGTTTCATTACCATGCCTATTTTCCATTCCCTGTCTACACCTCAACTCTAATAAAGCAAAAGCTTATTCAGTGTTGCTAAGACAATAAAGAAAATTAAAAAGCAAACCCAAATGTGGTATATTCCACAGTTTACTGTGCAGGAAGAGTCTAAATGAAGTTTAAATATTGCTATGAAATTCCTCCTTTTACCAGTCTGGCAGGAGCAGACCTTGTTTGCATTCACTGCAGTGCAGATCCCTGGAAGGAGAAGTGGTTTTCTTCCAGAAATGAGAGTCCTGTTATAACTGCAGCCTGCTCGTAGTTCTTTATTGCAGTACTGAGAGGGATTCTTGATTATACACAAGACTACAAAAGCAAAGATCCACAGTTTAAGTCTACCTAAGGTGAAAAAGTAGATGTATTTGCATGACACATCATTTTTCTTTGCTGGCTTTACCAATTATGTCACGAGGCTCTAAAATTAACTACCTGTGTCACCTTGGCTCACACAGAGAAGTTTAAAACAATTATTCACAAAGTCTGGATGGAGAATCAACCTTTCAGCAGCCAATATAGACACATACATTATATATGTATGTATGTATGTACACACACAATATATGTATATAAATAAAAACAAAAAAGAAGCCTCCTTCCCAAAAGTCATCACTGTTTCTGGGTATAAAGCGAAATCTAAAAATAAATAGACAAATTATAGTTTTGTTTCCACTAGCTCTTTGCCACACTCACAACTTACACTATAGCCAATATCAAGCAACAAACATAGCATCACACCAAGTTTAGTTGCTGCAGACCAGGTAATTGCCTATGACTTATTCAGAGTTCAGAGACAGGCACTAGGCAAATCTCAGTACTCCAATACAAGCACTTTAACATTTCACCCTCATTCCACTCTTCAGGAAGTAACAGTGTAATATCTGTTCTGCCTCCACCTAATTGCTTTTCAAGGTAGTATCTTCTACAGCCTGAGCCAACACCTGCTAGGTTTTAGCATCATTTGTAGCATATCCTAAAATCCATTTACAGCTCTGAAGAAAACATTCTGTAAAGTTGTCACCATACACTGCTTCCACAGAAGCAAAAAAAAAGGGAATAGAAATAACACTTTCTCTGCATACCAGGCCATTCAATGAATCCTCCAAAAGCCTGTGTTAAGCCTTTAAGCCACAGGGTCTTTTCTATTAGAAGTTCAAAATCCATGGCTGGCAAATTCTGGAGCAGAACAGCAGCAACTAGCACCCACGGGCTCAAAACCATGTTTTCTATTTGCAGGAGCTCCATTTTGTAAGCTACGTCACTGACAAATTCTTGGATATCCTCAGATGGCTTTTGGGGGAGATGCCTGGCAAAAAGAACACAGTTCAAGGTAAAGAGCTTCAGAACCTGGAACATAAAACCACCCCCTTCTTTACTTCTTCTGTATTGCTCCCAGACCCATAATCACTTTATAGCACCTAACATCTGGAGGGTGATGCTGCTGGTGTGCTATGTAGAACGGAAGTACAGAGTAAAACATCAGTAGCTTCGTGACAGTATTTGAAACACAGAACTCTCTATTGATGCTATATATTTGCCATCTTAAAAAAATTCAAAAGCATTTTATTTTGTGTAACGAATCGCAAAAGCCACCCAATCCAGTCATAGCTACAGCTCCCTGGCACATGATTGCATAGCAGTTTGCAGTAATAAAGCAAGAAGGGAGAGAAAGGCAGAATTTTTAAGTGGCAAAACCACCAAATTCTCAGAAAACAGAGCTTTGCCTGGGTCATGCATCATCATTAACATCTAAAATGGCATCTTCTTGACACAGTGCAAAGCTATGCAAGTAACAACCTGTTTCAGAAACACCCAATCACAAGCAGGATAAGCTTCTGATCAGACAAAACAGGTTCAGCAGTCTAAATAGTCAGGTGGAGGGGAGGTGAAGAAGTTGAAAACAAGGTACAAGAGAACATCTTAATTATTTTACGCAGGTGAGGATTAAACAAATGCTTTTCCTGTGCACAGACCACAGAAAGATGCGGTACCTGGGAACCAAATTGTATGGGCACCGATTGATTCTCCCAGACGCCAAGGTTCTAAGTGACACTGGCTGGCCAACGTAGATGTGTATGGTACCAAAATTGTCACTGAGGATTCTTCTGGCTTTTAACAACCCCTAAGAAAACAGGAAGGGCAAAGAGCAGATTTAGGTGCTACAGGGTGTGTATACCCCCATCCTGTCCTGACCTGACATCCCATGTCCGGTTCTTAAGTAATTTACATACAGATGTAGATTCTTTGGGCTTTGGGACTCCTAGGAGTTCATATGCATACAGAGATTCTTCTAATATCCTCTCATAGCTGATGCTGATGGGAACAAGGTACGTGTCAAAGACTTCACGTTTGAAAAACGGTTCCATCACAATGCTGAGAAGACCTGCAAATTGGAGAAAGGAAGGGAAAAAAAGAAAAAAGAAAAAAGTGAATCACTTGTCTTTTTCAAGGAGGGAAAAGCAATTGCAACTTAACTTTGAAAAAGACATCTCCAAATTTTAGAAACTGCTACTACGTGTGCACTGTGCTTGTTCTCTCTTCAAGCAAGCAGAAGCACAAAACATTGCCCAAGCTCTAAAAGAGAAGATAAAAGTAAGCAATGCATTTGAACAACTATTTGTGCTCTTTTCAGCAGCAGTGTTCTGCCCTCGCAGAGCATCTTCCTTCTTAAGAATCCCCATCACTTTTACAGTTAGTTTACAATATTTCTCTCCTGGTCAGGAAAGCCTATTTTCTAGAAAGAAAACAAGGAAAAGTTATGCAATTAAGTACACAATGGGGTAAAGAGAGAGAAAGCAGTAGAGTGCAACAGCTGTGTATTGCCCTTCTTTGCATGGCCTTGGAACTCTAACCATAGCGTTTTCCACTACTCTGACAGACCTCACCCACTTCCCACCACTTTAGCATCCCTTCTTCAGACAGGAACTTATGAAGAACATAGCCTAAGGAAAACACCAATAATCATAAATGTTCCAAGTTTTCAACAAACCTACCAAACTTTGGAGACAGAGTCTTGGCAGTGCGGCTTCGAGTCCCTTCAAGAAAAAATTCAATTGGGGCATAGCCACTCTTCAAAAGTAAAACAACGAAAAAAGCTGGTCAGAAAACTAAAAACATTTCTTCCATACTGCCCACAAATAATCTTAAGTACTTAAAATATAAGTAAGTTGTTTTTTTTAACAGAAGTCATGCATGTCTAACTTCAGTCATCTCTAGGCCCACATTCATCCACACCATATAGTTAAATTAACAAAAACATTGTGTCTGTCATGAGATATGGGCACATGATACAAAGCAACTGATGAGCAACAATTTGTTTACCACCTACTGCTGAACTACAGTAACAACAGAGTGCGTGCATACTCTTCACCTACAGCAATTCTGAGGTAAAACCCGTTTAATCAGATCACAGTGAAGACTTTCAATCACAAAACTGTAACAAAACGTGCATATTTCACATGAATCATTGCAGCAGAATATTTCTTAAGCATACAGTTTGAGAGTTCAGTGATTTGTTTACCCTTAACATTGTTTTTACATATTCAGCAAACACTGCCCAGTAGAGTCTGTTCCCACCGAAGGAACGTCGCATAAAAAAGGCACCTGCCCTTCGTAACAGTTCACCAACTATTTTCATTCCTAGGAAATCTGAAAAACAACCAAACAAAAAACAAAACCACACACACAAAACTTATTAATCAGTATCAGCCAGCAGGATCAACCACTTTCTCCAATACACTGATTAAATTACCAGAATAAAAATCTCTTTCAAGGATTCTGTTGCTGCAAATACCTTTATTTGCTCTCAGGTTGTCTAGCAAGACTTATATAGCCACGAATAGCATATTATAATATGCTTTTGCTATTTTTTGTATGCAGCATTCACATAAGGCAATTTATTTTCATAATTTAGATGGCCATATTTCAGTCACAATAAAGACTAAATTTTTGAGGTACATTGTCTCATTCATCTTCAAAAAGATCAGTTATCACTGGATATATCCTAGAAAACACAGAAATTAACTGACCAATTACACTATATTATACCATTTAATATTACACCATATTTATACCATTATCCTGACTCATCACTTTGGGAAGGGCACACCAAAGCAGCTAATTTTTTTTTATAGTTTTCTAGTCTTAAGCAATCATGCTTAACTTGTCAAAACCAGAGAACGCTTAACATTAACAAATTCTTCAGGAAGCATTCACAGCAGGTCTACACAGCAGCTGGCCATGTGCCACTTCAACCTCCTTGCCACCTCAATCCAAGAAACACTTGAGGAGAGCTATTCACTCGGTAAAATAAATTCACTTTTCCAGCTGCAATGCTGGCAATGACACATATGTATATATGCGTGTGTGTAAGACATATATATGTAAGAAAAAAACAGATAAAAGGAAATTGGCTATAGGACCCTGGGCAGCAATAGCAGCTGTCAGAGCTTCCCACGTGCAGAGGTCCATCTTTTTCCCTTACTCTCCTACTATCCTCCCTCTCTCCATACAACACAGGCTCTATCGCCTCCCTTACTTCCACCCTCCTGCCACACACACTCAACCCCCTAAGCAGGATACTGACTGTATGCTCAGTGCCTCTTCCCATCACACACTGCCACCCCACAAAGTGGGACATCCTTTCCCACGCCTCAAGCCGACAACACCTCACCAGCTGTGTCTCTCCCAAGACAGAAACACAATCCCAGCACCAGCAAGATTCCCACTAATGCACAGAGCATGTTCTGTGGTGCCACTGACAACTGTCAAGTTCCACTTAGTTAATCCCCATAGATCTATCCCTATGTTACTTGAAGCCAACCAGTTCCTAATAAAGCAGAGGCACTTGCCACCTACAAGTACCACTTTGAGAGTGAGTTTGTACACTGCACCTTGTGAACCTCTAACACAATATGCAGTAAATACAACTGCAGCCATAGACAACTGTGGGTTTTTTTCCAGAGGAATTTAAAACAATACACACATGCATCAAGGTGCAGGTCCCTAATTCTGCAGAACTTTGACCTCAAAATACCCAAAGCACTTAAAAAAAAACGTGAATCGCTAAAAAAATCCCTCTAAACTAAACTAAACTAACAGTTTCTTTAGATAGTGTTCTGAGGCCCAAAACTCATAAAGGCTCAAATCGAAAAGTCAGCGCAGGATTACACTGATACTTACAACGGCATGTGAGCAGATTTGGAATGATACAAGACAGGTAAGCAGCTGAAACATCTTGGTCAATGTAGCTATGAGACATCAACTTCCGAATTCAGCAGAAGCTAATCTGCATCACTCAGAGGCAAGATACCACTAACTCAAAGACCAGCAGAATCTTGCCTTCCCTAACAAGCACATTCTCCCAGACTCTGCTGATTTTCTATTGGTTTTCTTAACCTCTCGACAGGAAAAATAGACTATAGTAGAGTAGTAGGCTCCCAGATCTTTGCTAGCTTGCTTGTGCGCCCACAGCTCTGCACCAGATCTGAGGCTGTTGTCTGCCTGCTTACAAGATCTGGTTGATACCCAAGACTTCCAAGATCACATTTCTTAGTTAAATATCGCCAGAGTCAGGATTTTCAAGAAGACATTAACTCAGAAGATATTTACTGTTAAAACTGACTTCATTTGCTTTCAAATCAAGTGTCCAAAATCTTGACAATTTCTTCTCTGATGTGAAATTTCAAACTTGCTATGAAAAAAATCACCTTTGGACTCAGTACTGATGAGAAGCGTTCAGATGCTGCAAGCACCTCACCCAAGGAAGTTTTAACAAGACACATTTGGAACAGAATTTAAATACAACTTAGCAGCAGCTACCAGATCCCTTGTTACTGATTCTCTGAATCCTGAAAACATTGTTAGCATAACATACTTGCCTATTCCTGCAGCAATGACAGGCAAAGCCAAGTCGTATGTATACAGCAAATAAGACAGCATCAAAAAGTCTACGTAGCTTCGGTGACTAGGAAGCAGTACAACTGGATGCTCTTGAATGGCATGTTGCAACTAAAAAAACCAACAAAACAGCACAAATAACGTTGTTCCAGTATTTACAGACTTTTTTTTTTTTAAAAAAATGTAGACTTTCACAGGGCTTCAAACAGAAGCTGATTTCTTTAAGGGAGACTTCTCTGTCCACATACTCTATACCTTTCCAGCATGGAATCACAGGAAATGTTGAGCAATAGTTTCCAGATTGACAACCTGTGGTTCCACAAGCATCACAGAACTCAAAAGTCAGGGACACCTCATTACATGACAGTCTAATTCAAATCCCTTTTGATGGGGATGGGAAACCCAATAGGGGCTGACACTGCTATCTTCCAGGAAATGGACTGCACCCTCCAAAACAGTGGCATCTTGCAACAAAACAGAGGGACAGCAGCTCCCCAGGGAACTGAGGTAAACTTAAAGCATCTTCTCCTCAGAGGTGCACAATATTTCAACACTCTTAGCTGTATGAAGGTTTTGCAGAACAGCCAGTTCACTCAGCCACATAACATTACGTTTTCACTCCCAATTCAGCTAAATGCATTAATAAATTTATAATACCAGGCAGAAAAACTCTCAGTGACTCATCAATGTGACAATCACAAACACATGACTGGAAGTATTCCTTACCATAGGAAGCATTTGGAAAACAAAAAAAAAGTCCTGCTGACTGCCTTTAAATACTTTCATACCATTTGTCTTTCCCCACACCGCCACTTGTTAAGAAATGCAATAATAAACACATGTGCAGTCTTTTTTTCAAAGGGTATTTTTCATATTTGTTACTTGGAGTGGAGATTAGAGTCTCTGACCAAGTGACTGGTATGAAAATACTATAACTTTTTTTTCCCCCCACCGGTACTTACTCTCTGCATTCCTTCTTCATTCACACAAACTCTCTGGAAAAGCCGTTTAAATATTTTGCTCAGAGTAAAGGCAAAAAATCTGATAGCTCCTAATTGCATACTGTGGCCCATCTCATCCAGGATTTCTGCAGCTTCTTCTTGGATAATATCAGGTGATTCTCCTATCTCTTTTGCTAACTAAAGAGAAACAAACCAAACAAAACAGCAGTCAGATGTTGTTCCCTTCTTCTTGCCCACGGACACTATTCTACATGTCACAATAATTATGGCAGAACTACTGCAACAGTCAGCAAGATTTTATGTGACAAGCGTGCATCTAATCACACAGAATCTGTTTGGTGTCAGCCAACAAGAGAAAGCCAAGTTAAAGCTGTTCAAAATCATGAATGAGCTTAGATATCAACAGCAGGGGGGAGGGCGTGCAACAATTTCCCCACCAAAAACACCATCTGAACATTTTAACCTGTAGCATCTTCTGAGGAGATTTAAGTTCAAAGAACATTTCTATATTATTGGTTTGAAGAAGGCTGTATGCAATTTTCTTTGACTAGTAAAATGAAACCTACGTTTGCAGAGATATTCACAACATAAATCTTTGAAGTGCATTTGGGTTAGATTTTAAGACTTGGCTGAAGAACCTCAGTCCCATCATGCTTGAATTTCTTTGTAATGTATTGCTTTAGCACTGGCTCGCTGAAATGCATACAAAGCGCTGTCTCTACAAACTTTGCAAGTCAATGATCTTTTTTCTGTTGCTTTGCACATTCCCTTTTGAACTTTCTTAAAACAAACCTAAATAATGGTTGCCCCTCTTATTTGATACTTTGAGCCTATAAATATTTAATTGAAAAGTTAGTCTTTTTTATGGAATGAAGAACATGCCTTTTACTGAACACAGAGGAGGAAAGAAATGGCAGAAGAAAAAGCCTCCAAAAAAGCACGGCTCTGGAGGCCAGCACTGCTAACCTATTATTTCTATTTTGTGACATATGAGAACATCCATCTCCTCCAACCTACCTCCATATACCACCTTACTATCATATCTAACAGTTCAATTGTGTTTTAATAAATGCATTTATCCATCATCCTGCGCATTTCCACACATAGCTGTAACTGATTATTTTAACCACTTAAAGCAGTCAAAAACTGCTTCCACTTGAGCCTGAGAAAAATCAATCTCTCTTAGGAAGCCAAAAAATTATTCTCATTATTCACTAGGGGAAGCGTTTTTGTTCTCAGTCACCAGTAAAAGGCTTCCCACACAGCTGATCCCGTGTGAATTAAGTGAATGTCCGCCATAGAGCTAAGCACTCACTCCTCAAAAATCAGGAATCAGAAAATCAGACCAGTCACATACTGCAAGCTAAACCAAACAAATGAACTTAATTTCACATACTGAACACTAGTAACCTCAGCAGTTTGTCACATGAACAAATTCTAGTATGCTTGCGTAAAGCTATATAAACTCTGCCCAGACAGGAGGCATGCTAATTGTAACTGGTTGGGCATACTGCCCACAATAGTCTCCAATACCTTCAGTAATCTCTAGTTCAAAGCTGAGAACTAGGTTGCAATGTCAGGTCTTCTAACTCCCTTCAACCACTTGACACTACCCAGGGAAATATCCATCAAAATAACTTTCCATTAAAATTACAGCATTTCAGGAGAAAACATCACATAAATGTCTTTCTGTCAAATCCTTTGTAAAATATTTTCTTCAGTAAATGTTGTAATGTTTCTAAATTTGAAAAAGTAGGGTTTTTTATTTCACATAAATGAGCAATTCATGATGGCAACTGGACCATCTTGTAGGACATGGTTTGGTCTATCACATCGTAACAGGTTTTGATATATCATAGGTAAAATTGATCATTAAAAAAATAAATAAAATGTTATGGTAGCCACTCACCCAGGACTAACCAAAATATCTTCTATATTTCTACTAGCCCGAGATTATTTTTCCTGAATACTGAAAGCAGTTGCTCTGCTAATTAGCACACGCTCTTATTTCAGCCATTTCAACACAATGTAAAATATGAGCCAGTTTGAATATAAAATATTTCACTCACTATGACGTCATAGCTGCCTTTCCTCTTAAAACAAAAATATGGTTACATCTGAGACAATGTTTCTAATTCAAAGAATTAATTCTGTGAAATTAAACACTTATTTTAAGGAAAATAGCATTTATGACTGATTCATAAACACATCACCAGACTATAAAATTCCTACAAGACATCTTCCAAATACAAAGCTATCCACTAAGAAGGAGACTGTTCATGTCTTTCACAAGGCTGCTCTGTGGCAAGGATAGTGAAAGAGGGGAGGAAAAGAAAAAAGTCAACCACATAGGACAAGTTAGATGGTGAAGTGTCATATATGCAAAATCAAAACACTATTTCATGAATAAGCTATCTAACAGCTTTAGTGAGAACTCCGTGGTAAATCAGTATCTGTTTTTCCTGACAAAAGAGTACAGCTCTCAAGTTACTGATTTATTGGACCATCTTTCAAGCTACAGCTATCACGTTTGACAACATCAGCGATAATCGTTTTTACCCTGCTGCCACACAAAGCTCGGCTGTGTTCAGTCCACCTCGTCCTACAGCTCAGTGTCCAGCCTCACCTGCTTGATAACATATTGAACTTGTTCTGACTGGAGAACAGCACTTTTAATAGCATTTGGCTTGCAAGGTGAAAATCCCTTGTAGATCACAGGAGTATAACATTTCATCGCGTATCTCAAGTCGCTGGACAACCGTCTCTCCTCCAAGATATCTTCAAACTCATCTCTCTTCTTTGATGTGAGCTCTTTCTGCTGGGAACATACAAATAAAGAATGAGACACTGTCTCAAGCCATGCAGTGGTCTGCTTGGCTGCAATACCACAACAACAGTGTGCAATACTTTTGAAATGTTCAAGGTTGGGTTGTTTTAGCTTTCTACAGTGTATGCATTCCACATTCTGAGTTAACGTTACTTGTGTGGAACAATGCTGCAAATAGAAAGAAAGGAAAAAACCAACATGAACAACAAAAAACCTCAACCCCTTCCAACTGCAAAGATCCCCAAATCACCCTATGCCACGTTACTTAATTCTGCCCAACAAGGAGAAGCTGAGAGAACACCCGGGAGTTGAAAGCCAAAGTGCCTTGCCTCCAGCCTCTCCATGATTAACAGGTATTAACTAAATCACCTTTGATTTCAACTCTTGCAGCTACATAAAGACAATGCCATGAATAACACTATAAAAACACAACCACCAACATAAAAAAATAATCCCTGCTACTTTAAATTGCATCTGGGACCTTGGTGATTTGCGCTGACTTTCACCAAGCTTGGACATGAGGTACATACAACACAGCCAGGCAGGAACAAACAAAAAACCTTCTACCAGCCAGCTGAAGATCAAAATGCAATATGGTGCAGACGTAGGTAAAAAGAGAGCACAGCTTCTGAGTAACCAACACCACTGCTACACAGGAAAACAAATGGTACATTGAAAACTAACTGTGGATACGTCCTGCTGCAGAAATCTCAAGTGACAAAACTCTTCCCCTTGAGTCCATAGGCATCCCCTGTGCTGGAGGGAGATGTCTCCTATCATCTCTTGTAACACCACAGTTTGTATAAATGACCCCTCAGTCTTTCCAAGACTGAAACTGTATTTCACTACACTTCAGAATAGCAGCAACAGCCACCAGACAAGCAAGGCAACTGGAGCAAGCCTCTGTAAAACACAAAGATAAAAGTATTGGCTACGATCAAGCATCTTTTTAAGAAAATGCTAAAATTAAAAATGCTGATGACTTCCTTACAGCACCACTTGAAGGGTACAACCTTTTCATTCTTTCTGCCTCCTCTTTCTGTACACAACCTGTGCAGAACCAGTCTGATAATGAAGGATAAAACATGTTGTTTCACGGGCTCTCACAATGACCTTTTCCAGTGCCAAGAGGAAAGCCTGGCCAGCAAACAAACGAAAGAACAGCAGGAGCAGATAAGCAAAATGCCCAGTAGTGGTGGCTGGGTTTTCGATCTCAGGAGAGGGAGTCATGTTTCACTGCCAGCCCACCACAGCCACATCAGCAACACTATCAAAGCAGCTGACATTTAAAGTAGAGAGCAAACATTTAGTTTCTGTCCATTCATCAACACAACATAATTTGGCAAAACAAAAAAGTTACGAGGAATAACTCCATTTAAGAACACAAAAATTCCTTCAAGGCCTCAACTGTACTGAAAGCCAATTTCACTTTATCAGAGAACACAAATCCTACTATAATGTTTGACCTTCTCATATTCTTTTTCCCCACACAGTAAGTACAGTCAAATTTGGATACCACCCTCCTACTACAGCAGCACTTGGCAGATTGTCTACCTTTTCCTTCCACTATTGCAGTTTAGAGAATCATCCCACAGCAACTGAAGAATGAACTTTCCAGGGACTTTTAAAAAAATTCCACATAATGTACTAAATCCAGGCCTGTATTCTTAAAACTTTTAGGGGATTTTTTTTCCTGTATGGGTTAGCATTACAGTTTGCAATCTTTCTTCTTCCACAGCTTTCAACTAGTTGGTGTTTTGCAAGAGCCAAGTAAACTAAGAACCATTAAGAAGACTGGAAATAGTTTGTATTAGCCATCTGTTGCCACTAACACCTCGTATCAGCCCCCCGATTAAAAATAAAACAGAAGATTCCTTATGCTCTGTAATAGCAAAAAAGATAGCTCAGAATAGCATCAAAAAATATTAGTTGGCTCTAAGTATACACCTACTTAGATCAGTATTTGACAAGTCACTGCTCAGAAAGTCTAAGCAACATTTACATCAATTACCGAAGTTTAAATCCTGCAACTACATAAAACCCAGACAAAGAAACCCAGGGCTCAGCTCGGGTACTATCAGCCACATCAGCAGTCGCTGCGCTGCTACAGCCATCCCCCAACACAGCTCTGGTGAGTGGAGTTTTGCAAAGGCCGCAGCCGATGGAAAAGTCACCTCTCCGCCACTGTTCCTCATTTCACATTTCCATATTCAAAGTGCAACTGATCTCTCTCCATGGCAATAGGTATTTTCACGCCCTGTCCTGAAGTAGCACTGAGGGAGCCAAATCACGCACACTTTACCGACCATGAAAGCATAGTAATGCTGCTTTCACACATTACAGACAAGCTGTTGTTTCAGCTTTGATTGCCAACTGATAGAGAGCACATTAAGAAATCATGCTGCTGGAAACCTTGACATCTGGCAATTCAGTCATGGGCATGGCTACTGCAACACCAGTGAAGTACAAACATAAAACGGCAGGAGCCTGGAACTTCTCCCTGTAACCTCTGACAGCAATAAAACAAGAGCACTCATTATGTGCTTTGGATACCAGCATACAGCCCAAGAGACACAGAAGAGAAGTTTGGGAATCTCTGATGAAACCAGGAGCTGTTTCCCTCTCCCGAAATGCAAGTCAGGAGAGGGGTTTAGCACCCACACACAAACCTTCTTGGCTAAGGCTGGCGTAGGAGCTGCAGGGAAAAAACAAGGTGCCGCAGTAATTTCCACCACTCAACACGGGAAAACCTCCTTCAGCCAGTCCATCTCCACAGCAATTTTCTAGCTGTGAATCTGGGGTGGCTGGCCGGGTTTCTGTCCCATGGGGCTGGCCTGGCAAAGCGCCCCCGTGCTCGGACACCTGCCGCCCCAGCCAGGCCTGGCTGAGGAGCTGTTGGACAGAACTCCTCTAAAGGCGAGCCGACCCCCTTCTTAACCCAGCTGGCATTTCACTGCATATCTGCATCGGAGCTCTGACTGTCGCGGCTGACATGACAGGAACTGGGGAACCAGCTGGGGAGCAGAAGTAGATTTGGGCCCGCAGCAGCCGGGGAAGGCGAACTTGTGAGGGAAAACGTCCGGTTTCTGCTTGGCCACGACCCCGCTGGGACCGGGGAGAGGCCTCGTCCCCTCCTGGGCTCCGCAGCGTGCAGTCCCTGTCGCCTGCTCCCGTCCGGCGAAGGGCGTAGAGCTGGGAAAGCCGTGCGCGACACACCCGCGCCCAGCAG
>NW_010200046.1:0-1814 GCF_000695765.1 Mesitornis unicolor | reverse complement strand
GTTTGACGTTGGACATATTTTAAAACGCTGAGTATTTTCACTGGTCTGAAAATACAGTGAATAATCTCCAGGTGTATTATCCGAAGGCCTCACAAGAAAACTGCACACCTGACCAACTGAAAAGGTATCATAATAGCATTACTTTAGATCCTAGAGTTATATATGAGCCTGCATCTAAATCTATTTCTACATAATTTAGAAGAATAGTGCATTTGAAGAAATATAAAGTCTGTAAGGTAAATTCCAGCAGCAGTCTTTAAAGTAGCTGAACTAGTACTGAACTGCCAAAATCAATGCAAAACGGTTTAGCTGTAGCTCACAACCTAGCCACCTCTTTGCCACCTCTTTACGAGAGCATACTGTTCTAATATTTAAACCATGCTATTTAACAATATGGGTCAGAAATCTTGATGTTTTCATTTAAAGAAATATTTTCTCTATGAAAGGGCTAAAAATGTTTGCAATGTATTTTCCTTTAGGTATATAAAAACATCTTCTCCACGGCATGTTGATGAAGAGATCAATAAATGAAATAATTACATGTATATTAATTTTAAAAGTATTTCAATCAGAAGTTATTAAATTAACTGTACTTGAGAACATACTCAATACTCACAGGCACACTAATTTTCTTTGAATACAGTATTCTACTGATGGAACAACAACAGGGGCTGATCAGACTAAGGCACTCATAGATGTTCACACATAAAAGGAAGTTTTGCCACAGCTTAATGTGAGTAGGATCACTCTGTGCAATTTCAATCACAAATACAAGTACCTGTCATCAGTAAACTGTACGCCTCTTGTTTGGAGATCTTCCCATGGAACCATCTTAACAAAGACGAAGAGAAAAATTAGTGATGTGGTGACATCCAAGGTTCAGGCACCTATGGACTGATCTTTATTTGAAAAGACCTAATACATATAGATGAGATAATGATTACGCTATTTCACTATTCTAGTCTACCAACAGCATGAAAAAATCTAACATTCACAGATATATAAATAAAATAATTTCAATAAAGATGTCCAACACTTGGAACTGGCGTTCAAATACAACTGTGTTTAGAGACAAAATTAATTGCCTAAATGGTAGATAATTTGATGGGCACAACTTGAAGTCAGTCTCATATAGCAATTTACTCGAGTCATGAAATCCAAAGCTCAAACAAGGAGGTTAAACACTGTACAGAAACTCAAACTGAATTTTACCAGAAGCTGTGGAAATAAAACCCAGCTATGTTACTGAATACAAACCGCTTTGATCTCACACCTGGTACCTTCAGACTCCTGTGTCAGAGTAGTGTCCCAAAACACTTCAGCAGCCTCTGAAGCCTGATTGTCCAGGTGCATCCTGATACTTACTACTATACAGAACAGCTTGTCATGCTACAACTTATTCTGTCCTTTAACGCAAAGGTAAAAATACAGCCTTGTCACGTATCAGAAGAGAGCTCTAGTTCTAACTTTCTTTCTATACTATCTTTAGAGGATAATTTCTAGCTGTGGGAATGATCAAAGGAATCACTGTCTCCCCAGGACTCCTCTGTGCGTCACAAATAACTGTGGACAGACAGCATCAAAGCTCCAAGCTTCTGCTACAAACTACCTTGCAAATAAATAAATTTAAAATTCCTACATTTGAGGGCACCCCTACTGCCAAATTGACTAGCAGAACAGAAGCAAACAAACAACGAATACACCACTGATTTTCTTTCTCCTATTCAGACAACAAGACATGCCTTCTTAAGCCGTCAGCCTCTTGGAGACCACAAACTGGGGGACAGAGAGAAGGCAGCTGGTGCAAGTATGGG
>NW_010200045.1:78756-79650 GCF_000695765.1 Mesitornis unicolor | reverse complement strand
GAGGGGGACGGGGGTGGGGGGCAAGGTGACACGTTTGGCAGCTGTTGTTGCACAGCCGCCGTCAGTGACTTCCCAACATGAGCGCGGCGAGGTGTGCGGGGGCTCCTGGCCGTGGGGTTGGAGTGGGAGTCCAGCCACGGGTGGAATAAAACGAGGAGCGATGGTAGAGGTGTGCTGGTGGGTTGTCGTCTGATCAAAGGTGTGTGGGATGAAAACTCACGGGACTGACTGCACTTGGTGTTCGCATCGTATTTATCTGTGCGTGTATTTATGACTGTGTGTATGTATATGTGTCTGTGTGAGTGAGTACACGAATGTCTGTGATGCTTACAGAAAATAAGATGTGGAGGGATTATTTGTCCTTTTTTAACTGGCTGAAGTTTGTGTACTTCATCTTCAAAGAGCTGTTTAACTTTCTTTTGATAGGATATATATTAGCATTTATATGAAATATGGCTGGAATCTCATTAGAAATGGTTTTGTCAGATGAATTATTGCCTTTTAGTAGGCAGTTTACAGGATTCCTGACCAAACTGGTTGCTTATTTAACTTTATGGTACCTGTCTATTATCAACATAATACCATGGTGTTAGAAAAAATGATTTAGGTGATGATTTTAAAGTTTTATTACTGTTCTTATTAAAATGTAGGGATAAAACAATAGCAATTTTTCCTTAATAAATACAGTTTAAGCATACATTTGACTAACAATCCATTTGTATGTATATACATTTAAAAAGCAAAAATATGGTATAAAAGACCAGGATTTAAAAATGCGTATGAGTTGCAGGCCAGATATAATTGCAGAGTAACTTAAATATTTTTAAATTACTTTAGCCATTTTCTTTCTTTAAAAACCCCCACACTTTATAGTTTGGAAAAATTGTTCAGTGG
>NW_010200045.1:64588-78725 GCF_000695765.1 Mesitornis unicolor | reverse complement strand
GGAAAGTGGCTTTTACTAGCTTTTAAAAAAGAAACCTCTTCTGTACTCTAATAGGAGTTTCATATTTTTTTAAAAGACTTGCTGTGACATGCAGGTGACCGTGGCACAGTCTGGTAGGGAATGCTGGGCTCTGCATTTCTGACAGTAAGGATTTGGTTAGCAGCTTAGGCACCATGAAATCACATTGCTTTCAGGACCATGCCTTAAATTCCACCTTGGGTATTTTATTTAGATGGATATTTAGGAATTTAGTAAGATCCAAAACAGTCTTTGTGTTTGTCAGTTCTGTAGTGATAAGTAATTTGGTCTTGATACAGAAGCAAGTAGGATTTATGTAAGTATTAAATAGAAAATTCACAATTATTTTTTCTTATGAAATATTAAAAAAATAACCTATATACACTGTGTTGGTTTCATATATATTTCTAAAATGAAGCAATAGACGTGTGTAAAGTTTAAATGTCTTGATATTCTGTTCATAAATAGCTTTTTTCTTACACGTTTAATGTTCACATTGTTCTGTTTTTTGAACATGCAAATGAGGTTGACTTCTGAAAAGTAGTAAAATTGCTATTAAGTGAAGTTCCTTGTCTACAGCAAGAGCAGCATTGGTGGATGTTGTCACTGATTCCATATCTGAATCATTTAATGGGAACAAAATGGACTTTTGGTTTTGATCCTTCACAGTTCCTTCCCTGTGAGTGTATGTGTAGTGTCTCTGTCAAGTCAGGATTACTTCCTTTAAACTTATGTATCCATCGGGGATTTGATTATCTATTTCAGTGTCTTTCTTCCTAAAGCAGTATCAGATTTCTTGGTATCTTGGATGTTGTAAACATACAATATCTCACATTCCCATTGCCTTCCCCTTAACATGGGGGTAAGAGGTTATATGTAGTCAGTGACAGCTCAATATCCAATACACTGATACTGCAGCAAGTGTACGTGGAATTAATTATTCTCCTTTCCAAGCACAGTTTTAACAAGATTGAACTTTATGTTTTTACCTACCCCTACATGAATAAATATTTGAGATCAGAATAACATAATAGATGGATGAAACAAGTTTACTGTTATCTAGCAAGGTGTTATATTCAGTCTTTCTAACTTCAAACCAGTTTCTTCAGTACTGTCTTTATCGTGGAATTGTTCACCTTTTTTTTACAAAATTTTCACATAAGATCTCAGTTTTGCTCATCAAACAAAAAACTTTTCCAGGAACAAATAACAAAATGATTTATTCAGTGATAAGCCTGCTAGTATCCTAAATGCCATAAAAGGTCTAGAAAAAAATATCCTTAAATATAATACTGGAAGTTTAGACTTTTTCTACTGTCATGAAAAATATTACTATTAAATGTTAATAAATGTTATGAAGATAAATATGTTAGAAATGGCAAATGAAAGCAGGAGGAAGAGAAATATGATTAACTCTTGCTTTTATGTTATTGTGGCTGTAATTGTGGAAAAAATACCACAAAAAGTAAACCAAGGGAAAAAAATGTGTATGGAATTTTAAGCAAAGAAAGTGTCTTGTCTAGATTTTACTTCATATTTTAATGTAAGTAACATGCTAAGAAGGATTAATTTTTAAGAAAGCCCAAGTCTTCTAAAGTCAAACTTTTAGTCAACTTCAGTGATACGGACTTTGGAGTTTTTCTTTATGTCACAAGATAATGTATTTCTAAAACTTAGAGATGGGAACAAAAACTACAGAGGGCCTTGATTACGTCAAATAATTTTTCAATATTTTGCGGTTTTTCTATATATATATTTTAAGACAGGGCTATAGTTTACAACATCTTCTGGGAACTAAGCATAACTTTTCAAATGCATTAACTTTATAGGAAAATAAAGTTTACTTTTCAAAACTATTATTTTGCCATAAATAGTCATAATTTTGTCCATCTAAAAATCAATTTACATAACTTACCTGCCTTTGATTTTGTTTTGGAATATGTAGCAAAGTAATAGTCCTCATGAACTGAGTTGTCAGGAAATAACAAATTCAGTAGAATGCACTGCTACGTGGACGGTCGATTTTCTGCCTTTGCAGACACAAGACATACCGTAAGTACACAGTCACCAGATGGAAGAAAAGTGCAGGCTTTCCATTTAAAAAGGGCATCATCATAAATATGTTTTCTCTAAAATTCAAATGCTGTGGGATTGTGTTTGGGCAAGATACCAGATAGTTACCTTAGTAAAAAGAAATAAATGGCGGGCTCTTTCCTGGTAGCTGCCTTTCTGAATTTGTCACTGAATAAAGTTTAATTCTGTAGCCTGAGATCTCTTGTCAGCTGTGGAGTTTGGTAACTGTGCGAATAAGTCTCTTCCCACTCTTTTAGAAATTATTTTTAAGCTATCAAATGGAGATGTTAAGGAATGTTGCGAAGCTGCTGTCTTCAGTGACGTTGTCCGCTCGCTACTTTTATTTTACTTGAACTTCAATTTGGACAGTGTGAGAATGTGTTTGCTTTGGGGGATTGGAATAAAGTGTAAGCTCTTCAGCTTTATATTTGTCTTCATCATGGCTGCTCTGCATTAGATTTCAGTTAACCATGGGAAATTGCATAGGCTGCGATTTCCCTTCATTGTCATTGAAAATAAAGCACAGTATGGCTTCTTCCACCAGGTTGCAATCAGAGACTACTTTTGTTCTGTAGTTAATTACAGATTTCATGCAGATTTCATTTCAGGCTTCTGAAGAGTGATGCTTTTCTGATGGTCAGGAATATTTAAAAAACCACCATGGTATCACAGAGGCTTATTAGTTGCTTTTCACAAACACAGAGACACACACAAACTTTTTTTAAAGTACTAAAATGGAGAAACTGCTTGAGTCAGCAGTAACGTCCAGATTCAGCAAAATGAGGTTATGAATTCAAGCAATTAAACATGACAAAAAAGCCAGTTTTACTGCCTAGACTTAATATGCTTCCAGTATTTTTTTGGAGACATAAAAACTTCAAAATGTTCTTTTCTGTCAGGTGGTGACAAAAAAAAGTAGCCTTCCAAGCCCCAGGAACTCTTGAAAATCCTCTTGCATTTGCACCTTCTGCTTTTATTCTCAGGAGAAGCAGACACTATTTTCTTCAGTTTATCGTACCTGGAGCTTAGCAGCTACTCATCTATGTACCTGTGTTGTGATAGAGATAGTTAAAAACAGACCGGTTGAATATTTAGGAATTAATAAAAGAATCTCTTTTAATACTTCTTATGTTATAAAAATAAGATTTTGCAAAAGATTATTAAGAATCCAACCAAACTTTTTGCGTAGAAGGTCAGAGAATCTTTTTTTTGTGTGTGCTTTTGGTTTCATGTATTTGATTTCAGTGATTTCAAGCAGGTTCCCTATCTAGTCAGTATTGCAAATTTAACTGGGTAGAAGAGGGGAAGGAAGTAACCAGATGCAAGTCTTGATACTAATGACTAATGGACCAACCTGAACTTGAATAGAGCTTTGGCAGAAATTACCAATTCACCGCTTGTATCTCGGAGCATGATGTAAAATGCTAAGAACAACTTCCCAGCCTTTGCAAATGAAAATTTTTCTGTCTGCTTGTGCTGTGGTGCTTTCTGGACAGGTGCTTAGGGTTTTTTAACTGAAGTGTTTTCCTTGTTAAAGTTGAACTTTCTGATTATATGAAGAATAGTAATCCAAGAATGAGGTTTGATCCCTCTTTTCAGGGAAATAAATTGTGTGAGGATTTGGTTTTTTCTGAATCTAATGGCTCTCTACTTTTAACTGTAAAAATGTATTACAGTAAAGTGAAGTGAGAGGTGTATGTGGCACATCACTGCTGCTTATTTGGAGAGTTGTCTGCTGCTGAGAACTTGCACTATTACACGATGCTCTAACGAAAATAGCATCGTTTCAGTGAATAATGTCATTTAAGGTGAGACTCGGTATCTTTGAAAAACTACTGCGACACCGGAGCACATCTTTTAAGAACATGACATTTAGATCAAGCCCTAATGGAGTATCAGGACTCTCTCCTTTTGTACTATTTTACGTGACTTGTATGTTTTCGTGTTAGCATCACCTGTTCACCTTTTTAAAATTGCCTTTCTGACATGGTGTGTCCTGTGGTACTGTAATCCTGGGGACTGCAGTTCAGCGCTGGCTTCTGATTTTTCATGACCCAACCTTTTAATGTATGGTGCCAACAGGTGGTGTGTGTCAAGGGAAGAGATTCATTTTTCAAAGAATATCTCTGCTATCAGCTGTGTATGTAGAGAAAGTCTGTTGCTCGGTTGTGATACAGAGGAACCTCAAACCATTAGTTTTTTGTTAGAATGTTTTGCGAGACTAGTTTGAAAATGAATATCATCTAAAGTTTTCATTTGAGGGCTCTTGGTATTTTTAAAACATGTATTTATTAACAAAGCCTGTGCGATGAGCAGTGGCATGATTTTTCCATCTTGCCATTTAGGCCAGCACCACACCAGGCTGTGATCCTGCACTAATCCTGACAGTTACCAGGAGAAGCAGGATACTGCTGCCTGTGCCAGGGAGCAGAATCATCTGAGAACCAGACTCCTTTTCAAATGGCATTTAATTCCAGCTGAGAGGCTTTCCCAGTATCAGCAGAATCAAAAATCCAGCTGAGAAGCCTGAATTTTCTGCCAACAGAGATGCCATGGGAATCGACTTAATTCCATTTTGACTTTAATATTTGAAAGTATGAGCTTCCTTCTTCATGCAAGTTCTTTCTTTGAGCCACAACAGGAAGTAGTATTTACTAAGGGAAGAATAGCATTGGATGTTTTAATGAATTTTCTTTACTTCCAATTGTATTTTCAAGATATCTCCATCTCTCCAGCAACTATCTATAATTATGAGAATAAATAAATCAAATTCAGTAACCATGTAACAGCTTAGCAGAACTGCTGTTTGCCTAGAATTTGGACTCGTAAGAACAGAGCTTTTTCCCAAGTCCATGTGGTAGCTGTGATTCACTGATTACAACCTTTCTTAAAGCTTGAGCATGGTCTTTAGTGTGACAAAACTAGGGTCAGAGAAGAGTTCAGTCTGGAGATGTGTTACAGTCTGTGAATTGTAACTGAAATGAAACATTAAAAAGAGTGTTCATAGGGATGCCGAGCATCTTTTGGATAGGCAGTGGGTACAGTGGCTTGAGCTCCTACACAATCCTGGCATAGGAGGAGAAGCGCCATCCATCAAGTCATGCCATAACTAAAAAGAAGCAATCCTTTTAATGAGTTAGTGGAAATAATAAACATCAACCATTGTTAGGCAGCTGTTATTATCTCACGCGCTCTTCCTATAGTACCCGTTAACTACTGAACACCAAAAAATAGAGTGGAGCTCAAGCCTGTTTGTATGTTCATATTTCTTCTAATTAATTATTATGATTCAGTCGTGGGGCAAGGCATTCTGAAAAGGGGAGGCTTTAATTCATTTTCACCTATGCATAGCTGAGAAGCACTGAACAAAATTTTGTCCTGATATTATAATGAGGTATTTGGTGATCACAGCAAAACAGTGATGGAGATGACCACTCTTCCATGTCTTGGAGTCTTGCACTGCTACCTGAAAGGATCTTCTTTACAAATGTCATTTGTGATGGACATCCAGTTAATGTTTAAGAACTGTCAATAAGCGAAATTTCATTAACTCCCTAGACTACCTGGTCCATGCTGAACTGTCTTTACTGTCTTGAATCTTGCTAGACAAATTAAAATCTCCTGTGCTGCGTACCACCTCGGTGTTTCATGTTGTCAGTGGACATGAAGAGAACAGGTTTCCCTTCTTCCTGCAGCGGCGGTTTATGACAGAGATTCCGATTGAAATTTCCATGTTTATGTCCCACACGTGTTTTGATTTCTGTATCTTGGTTCAACCCTTTCTAGTCATTATTTGATTTGGGAATTGTTACTTTTAGTCAAAGACAAGTTTTTTGAACATTTTGCATGTAAATGGAAACACTGATTTAAAATTGTTTAACTAATTATTTGGATCCAAGTAGTGCCATCATTTACAATATAATCAAGACTGTATAATGGTTATTACAAGACATGGTTAGACATTTGAGGCTGTGGTTCTCACAGCTCACTTGAGATCTCTAGGCTGCATACTGGACTTTGTTGAGGCAAAGGTCTTGAGGTTTATTATTTTGCTGAAGTCTACTATAAAGTTTTATTCAGAACCTATTATGCTCTTAAATTTATACCAGTGTGTGTATGTAGGTATGTGTATCTGTCTCATAACAAGGGAAAATTTAAACACTTTTGCTGATGCATTCAAGAGTCGATTAGCTCTGCCTGCTCTTGGTTCACAACGTTTCTCAGAGTAATTATTACCAGGTACATTTATCCTGTCACTGGAGCCTCACAGGGCGAGTGTGAGGAGAGAAGAAATGCAAGACAAAAATTTGAAAGTGAAGTCTTTTGGAAGAAAAGCTGTGCGAAGATGCTAGCATTATGCTCTGCTTGACCAGTTTAACACCCCTGCACTTGAGGGGGTGTATCCAAGAAGACCTGAGGGGCTGTTCCTGCATAACCTCTTCCAGCCTGTATTACCCCATGATCGGATGTTATCGGTTGGGTGGGCCTGGTGAGCAATGAGTTATTTCAGCAACTCAGAACTGAGGGTAAAGGACGACAGCAATAAAATGGAAAATGCTTCTACAATTTTTGAAGATGTATGTACCTGCAGAAAATGCTGCGAATCTGTTCCAGAAATTTGTAGTAAACTCTGTTTAGGTAATGAACAGCTAAATGACTAATATAATAAAATAACTGCGTGTGAGTCACTGGCTAGTGTACAGCTTGACTTTGGCTATGCAGTAGAACAAGAAAAGGAGAGGATGCAAATTTCACCTAATCATACTCTGTGAATGTGTGTATGAGTCAGGTACGCTGCCTTGTGTGCTCCTAGAAGTGAGGCAGATGGGGCTCCGTTATTTTTTTCAAGTTGTGGCACTATAGAGGAGCCAAGGGCATTGTGCCCATTAAGATAACGGAAGACAAAGATGGATGAGGAAGCTCGGATTCTTACGGGGAATTATCTTTAAAGATGGCATGCAGGATGTATATGTTTATTCCCCCAAATCTTTGTCTGTGAAGCATAAAGGCTGTGAAATTCTAACTGGATCCAAGCAATCTTTTTCAGGCAGTTACTTCACTGGGGGTGGGGAGGAGGGTTAGACAACTAAAAATCCTTTTTAGTTATTTTAACACAGTAACAAATTTTATTTTAAGAAAACTGGAAACATGGAAGAAAAGAAGAAAGTGAGAGCATTACAACTTTGACATGTTTCATTTTGACATTTTAAAATTAATTGTCCTTTTTTTCCCCACTTAGAATTTCCCTTTTTGCTTTCTTGCGTGATGTGGAACTGCAAAAATACTTGGGTTTAACCTGAGTTAGCAACAAATGTTTCATTTGATCTTTCAACATTGCAGACAATAAACTGCATTTTTGCTTCAAGGAACAAATTCTAACATACAGTTGGAGGTAACAGCATTGACATGTTCTTCTCCATGTCTGCTGTGAGTAGGATGTGAGGCTGTGGGTTTAAATTACACAAAGGAAGATTTAGATTAGGCATTAGAAAGGCTTCCTGATAGTAAGAATACTTAATATTTAATTAGATGAGTTAGGAAGATTATGGGATTTCTATCACTGGAAGATTTTAGGAAAGGTTTGAAACCAAATGTTAGACAAATGCAGCTGTTTGCCTTTGATTGTAAAGACGTACTGCAGAATTAATTTATAACTGACAAAACTTGCTCTCATTTCTGTGTATTCCTTTTACTGAAATAGAAAGTCTTTCTCAAAAACCAAACCTATGTCCCATTCAGCAGGTGGATCTCTCTTATATCTCTACCAAGATTTTTTTTTTAAACAAAGTTCTGAATCTGACCTCTTGCTATTTTTGGTGTCTGTGAGGTAAGGCAATGAATCAGTATTATAAGTATTTTCCCAAGAAACAGATTTTGGAAAATACTTGACTTCTGCAAATTTGGATCTTGTTTTGAGCTGTGGTGTTTTTGTTTAGATTTTCATTTTGTTGTTTTTATTGTGAGGGGTTTTGTTGTTTGTTCGGGTTTGAATTTTGTTGTGGGTGTTTGGTTCATTTGTTTATTTGGTTTTTTTGGGGGTGTTACTTTTTGTTGGGTTTGGGGTTTTTTTGAGGTACAGTGCAAGAAGCGTGCACCTCTTCAATCCTTGCTCCCAACTCCCCTCTCAAGTGCTTCATCTTATAACGATTGCTAGCAAAACTTGTCTGTGGTTTTGCCACTTAGGTTTGAGAAAAATTCTTGGTCTGTGTTTATGGAAGCACTGAATTAACCTCTCAATAAAGGTCAAGGTAGACACAATATACTTAGAATTGGATGCATTTAGAGAATTGGTTCTATATAAACTCGTAACATTTCAGTTACATACGAGATCTTCTCTTATTCCTTAGAATGGAAAATACAAACATATAATATAAACTAGGCAATTTTGACTATATTTTTTGCTTTTTTTTCCTAGAAAGTAATTTTTCATGTGACAACTGCACAGACTTTCCCATCTTCTATTAATGACCTAACATCAAGATTTATTAATAAAAAGCTGATTACGCAGAAGATATTAGAGCAGTTGAGACTTATTTTTACTACATAAGAAGTGTAGGAGCACCTTGCGGCCAGAGATGCTCTGTTGTGCTCTTTTCTATGCAGTATTCTGCACAACCTATATAGGAACCAAGAGCCTCTGTCAAAAAAAATCTTTGAATGAGAAAACAACAGAAATTGCAAGGTTGTGTTCCTAACCAGTCAATGCGCCCAGTTGGTTCTTGTCTCAGGAATTTTAGTTTACAAACTGAAATTGAAGTTGCCTGGTTCAATGTAAGCATTGCAAGAAGGATAAGCATGTTGGACACCCTCTTTTCTCAATTTTTAGTTTGCCTTTTTTTTTTAAGCTACTAGAGTCAGTAACTAGTTTGGCATAGGACAGAAGATTGTGTTAGAGGGAATGGGGATCAGATCTATGAAGGCAGTGCTCTACGGATTGCTGTGGAAAACACATCTTTGTTAGGAATGGAGAAGGATCAGTAGGGAACAAAGTCCTGGCATGCTCTGGACTCCTTTTTGGTATGACAGAAGCCCCTGTAGTTTCTCACTATAATTTTTCTAATTAGCTTTTAACTTTCTCTGGACAAATGAATAGCAGAACATAGTAATCACCTTAGAAATATCATAATTTTGAATGAAATAATGCTACTATTAATTTAGTTCAAAGAAAACTAGTTTTAGAATAGAATGTAGCAAATAGGAAATGGATATGGAAATGCTAAATTGCATTCTGTAATATCTGTATTAAAGAAATAGCTGCCAAGATATTTATTACTTGCAGACATTTCAAACTTCAACGGGTTTACAAAGAATTTAATATTTTCATATGCTTCAGTGTAAAGCCATCTGTCGCAGTGACAGAACAAAGTGTTGAGAACAAGAACAAACGTATGTTTATGAAAGTACTCCATGAAATGTTAAGAAGAAAGACACAAAATACACAGCAGTATCTTGTAACAAATGGGCAAGGGATTTGAAAAAACATGGCAATCATCTTCAATATTTACAATTACGATTTCTTGTCTAATTTCTTTTTGTGTACAAGTGTTAAAAAAATAGAAGTCTGTCAATACAGATGGTGAGGGAGACAGAAATACTGAGTAATATACTGTTTACATCCACCTTTTGTAGTTTTTCATGTTTCTGCTCTCTTTTATTACAGTTTTAAGCTCGTACCTGGATACATCAGTATGTATGTTATACCTTATGTAGTGTTTCATACGTCTACTGGACTTTTTAGTGCAAATTAAAGAGCCTCAAACGCTCACAGGAGCTGAACTTTACTAGTACCTTCTTCCCATCCCCCATTTGGGATGGATTTTTATTCATGACTGCACAAAATGAATCACATTACACTGTTTGAAGTTAGGAGTTGATATAGCGTGACTTTTAACCTGTCATACCCCAAATATGGGACACAGTGTGGGCTAGTAAGAGATACAAAGAGTTTACAGGGCGGGAAAATGGTATGGAGACATCAAAAAGAAAGCAAGTGTTCAAGAAAAGGTACTTTGAATCTTTTGTCAGTGGTATTGCAGCAAGAAGAATCTAGTTCTAAAGAATCTACAGAGTTGGATTTTTAGTTACAAGGTTTAAAGATATCTTTTACAGTGATTCTGTTATCTTCAGGTCTCCATTCTCTCTACAGGTTTGGGTGACTGGGAGAAAGAATTGAATTAGATGGCATCTTAGCAACACTATGAATTTTCTAGGAAGTGTATTTTATGTTTTAAAATGGTAGATCCAAGAGAGACGTGTGGAAGGGTTATGGAGCCAGTTGTGATATTATTCCCTGCCCCATCCAGGCATGAAATCCCGTTCTCTAAGCAGGAATTTGCAGCATCCCACACTGATGTGGGAAAGTGCAGACTCTTAGGTTCTACTCCAATAATATATTTTTCTTAATGAGATTTATAAACATAGCATGGATTCATTTTCATCAGTCTTCAAATACTTAAGCTGGTTGAATGCAGAGGTGGGAATACACAAATATATGAGGAACATCACCCTGAGATAACAAACAGTGAAAACGTTCTGGTATTTTATGTTAATTGGTAAGGTTCATATAATTTCATTTTTAGTCAGACAAATAGCAAAATGTGAAAGTAACAATGGCTGAACTTCTCTTTGAGTTCCGATAAATATGCAAGTTTTCAAATTTGTTCTTGGCGGCAGTGACATCTTGTGGCCAATATGAAAATCCCATCCCTGTTTCAATACTGAGAAGTAAATAGTTTAAAAACCTCACAATTTTATCAAAACAGTCAAATCACATAATGTAAACAACTGTTTTCAAGACATTCAGACCCTCCAAATGAAGACAAAGAACCAGCTGAATATAACTCCTTGTTCAGATTTGAGCTTATTTAATATCTATTTTAGCTTTGGCAGAGCAGGGCCCTGGGTACCAGACCCCTCAGGTGAAGGTGTTGTGTGGAACTGTTCCAAAAGCAAATCTGCTCTAAGACCTCATCAAGGTTTATCTTGATGTTTAATGTTGAGGGGATGAGTTTGATCCATAAGGCAACAGGTTTTAGATGTCAGGTTATAAAGATTTAGTTCCACTATGAACACTTCTTAAATTTCCTTGAGTATTCAGCTTTGGTGACACACTGACAATGAGTCTTACCATTATGAATTCCTGTTGTGTTTAGAAAACTCCCAACAGGCTGGACTGATGGGAGGGGAGATGTCCTCCTACTTTTCTATTAATTTTCACTGCATGTTCCTGTGTCCTTTTTTCTGAGAATTCAACTTTCTAGTTCTCTGTGCCATCCATTGGTATTTATTTTGACCTCTTTTTAATTTTTTTTTAACAAGTAAGCAACCTTAGTGGTATTTCTCTGACTTTCATATGAGAATTTTTGGGTCTTTTAACCAATTCAATCTTCTGTCATTACTGTCGATGTTCTCTTGGACTCTCTTACAGTTTTTATACAGACTGATTAGCTTTCGTGCATTGAAACAGGCATGGCTTTTATTGCAAATTATAGGAAAAGTTTGTAGTAGGATATCACACGGCAGTAATTGTTTTACTCTGTGAAGAGGTCCTGACTTGTTGTAAATAAAGTTTACAAAGTATTTGTCATGCTCCTGAGACTTTCTCTTATTGCTAACAACAGAAAAAATGGCAGGGAGTATTTTTTGTGCTGACATAGTGACATGATAAAATTTTTAAAGCTTTTTTTTTTAGTACTAATGAGTTGACTTCTCTTCCTCAATAGACTATTGCCTCAACTTACGTGACTTTTATTTTTATGGTAAATGGTAGATGGTGTCATGATTATATTTCAATGCTGCACAGCATCTGATGATTGTGACTGTTATTGTCTACTTAATTCTACTGTGCCATTAATTAAGATTGGTATTAGCAAAACTAACTTAAGGATTTGTTACATTTATGATGCTAGTTTCTGTAGAAGTTACATACCTACAAGGGGAATATTGAGTATAATGTTTCATCTAATGAAACTGATTCTCAGGATGTAAAACGATCAATAAAAACTGAGAAACATGCACAGTCCGATCAGCTTGTATCAGTAACCTGAGTGGGGTTGGCTTCTCTTTGCTGTGGAAGTTCATCATGTCCTTGGAGAAAGGGTTGACCCAAAGCAGATCAGCATCCTGGGTCACGGTGCTGTCACGTCTGCTGCTCGCAGGTTGTGAGCAGGCAAACAGAAATTGATGTGGGCTTTCTCCTGTCCACATGGATGTGCACTCTCTTCTCACAACGTTACAAAGACCTGCACTTGTCTTCCCGACTGTAATGTTTGTTGGTTTACTTATTGCTGTTTGTTCTTTCTGTGTAACATCAAACATCTTCTTTATTTGATTTCCTGTTAATAGTATTTCCCAACTGTCAAAAATGTATTTAACTGTTAGGGGAGAGAGATTAAATTTTCCTCCTAGAAAAGTAATTTCATGGTAGCTTGCTGTATACTACAGTTACTGCATTGCTTGTTGGTAATTAAAATTGCTGGTAGGCCCCCAACAATTCCACAGGAGATACAACTGGGAAGTGCTTTCCCCCCCATTAACAGTGATTATAGCTGTTGATTTTGTGGCATTGGCACAGTTGATGTGTACTAATTTGTTTGAGGTGCCTCTCGGGGAAGATCAGGGAGAGGATCAACCAGTTTAAGTGTACTTACCAGGCTTAGGTATGAGATAAAGTAGCAGCAGTTTGAGTATGGACAGAAAGAAAAATTGAGATACCTTAAGCTGCTCCGTTGGGAAAAAGGAAGAGGGAGGAAAAAACAAATGACTGGTGGTGCAGAGATTGGGAGGTGTATGTGTATTCAGAACTGCATCCTAGCACATCTGCATTATGCCTGGATGGATCACAACACAAGTGCCTGTATTCCTTTAAAAACCTGACTGTTGATGCTACTTCCCTTTGTCTCAATTTCACATTGTAAGTAAGGTTATGAACGACACCTGTATTCCAGAGAAGTGGATTTGAGGATAAGCACCTTAAAAATTGTGAAAGACTTCTGAGGCTAGGCCTCCAACATAAGTCATGATTCATTGTCCTGCTCCTCTTCTGTTGGAGTCTTGCTGATGGCACTGAATTTCTGATGGAAGAAGAGACAGAATTTGAAAATTCCCCCCTTCCCTAAAGGAGTAAATGCCAAGTGCAGAGCTACTGATTAAAAACGTATCTCTGAGGAGCCTAAGAGGAGCTAATCTGTAGGATACATTAAACTGGCTTCTAATCCCTTTCACTGGTAAGTGCATTGAGAGGTAAAAGTTTCCTCTGTTTGCCATGGGTTACTTAGTTCTTCAGAGTTATCCTTTCACTTACTTCAGGTTAGCCCTTTCTTTCTTCTGTCTTGAAACTTGACAAACAATTATGCTTTATTAAGAACACCACTGTAGTACTTAAAAAGTACTTATTCCCAAGAATAAAACAACATTTTGAAGTTTATTTACTGTGGAGGCACTAGTTAAACAGTTTAGCTCTTTACTTAAACTTGTACGGCATAGCATGAGATCTCCTGGCTGGTAGTGATAATAGAGGTATTATTTTCTCCCCTTAAGCAAAATGATGTGTTCCTCAAGTAATTTGCTGCAGTGCAAATTATAACTGCTCCTTGTGTCGTGACAGGACTGTAATCATCTTGTGTCACTGGTCACCTCTCTAACAGCTTATTGGTGCTCAATGCTGTCAAGTATGGAAGTAAGGGGAGAAAAAGAGGAGCAGTTTTTTTCTTTAGCTGGTGCCAAAGCTTTTGACATTTACATATTGTATTCTTTATTGCACGTAGAAAATAGTTGGTTATTATTGGAATTATTTTTAAATCATAGAATAATTTGCTATTGAGTGAAACATGGAAGCTACTTTGAACACTGAAAAGCATTTCTTGTAGGCTGATTTATCTATTATGCAGTTTCTGTGACATGTTTTAAAGTGTTGCTTCAAGTCTACATTATGTATCTACATAATTAGTGCAGATAAAGAAGGAAATAGAAAGGGAAGGTTGTTTTAAGTAAGATAGCTTAGCAGTGAAATGTTCATTGAATTGCAATCCAAGACCTGGGGGGGGGG